>NW_009648043.1:2543510-2543938 GCF_000708025.1 Charadrius vociferus
CTACATTACTTTTAAAGAAGTTCCTTGTGCCTGGAAAGCTTCTACCATTTTACGTGCTCCTTTAATTTCCTTTTGGAGACTTATTCATTTTATATAGTTCCTTTTTTACTTATACATTAGCATAGCACTTTTTTTTTTTTTTTTTTTAACATTGAACTTGTGCCACTATTGAAGAGCAGCTTTTTGAGTGGCTGCTTGGAGTTCTTTCTCTTCCTATGGGGTCTGTGATTATTTGCTCCAAGCAAGTAATTTGTAGTGTTTACAAATTTAGTTTCTGCATCAAGCCCTAAGGTAACACTCCAGTTTCCATACAAATGACTGATGTCACTCACTTATTAAGTTTTCTTCTCTCTTACTGTTTCTGGTATTTCTTAGCACACCTCTGTCACCTTCCGAATAAAGATGTTAGTAGCACTGCTCTAACAGTA
>NW_009648043.1:2544013-2561345 GCF_000708025.1 Charadrius vociferus
CTTATTGTTACTTATGTTATTTGACATAATCATGTCTAAACTAGTACAATCTACTTTACCATTCTCATATAATTTGTACCCTGGAATTACACTGTTTGCCCATTGTTTTTATTACATCCGGTTACGGAGCCCCCATTAGGCTAACATTCCCACTAAAAGCTAGGCAGTATAACAGACCCACGCCACGTTTTTTGGAAGCTATCATTTATGTAGAAGTGTCTGGGCTTGCAGCCCAGAAAGCCAACCACATCCTGGGCTGCATCAAAAGAAGCGTGGCCAGCAGGTCCAAGGAAGGTGACTCTGCCCCTCTACTCCACTCTTCTGAGACCCCACTTGGAGAACCGTGTCCACCTCTGGGGCCCCCAACATAAGAAGAACATGGACCTGTCAGAGCAGATCCATAGGAGGGCCACAAAGATGATCAGAGAGATGGAGAACCTCTACCGTGAGGACAGGCTGAGAGAGTTGGGGTTGTTCTGCCTGGAGAAGAGAAGGCTTTGGGGAGACTTTATAGCGGCCTTCCAGTACCTAAAGAGGGTCTACAAGAAAGGGGCAATGTCTTTAAACTGGAATAGAGTAGATTTAGATTAGATATTAGGAAGAAATTCTTCACTGTCAGGGTGGTGAAACACTGGAACAGGTTGCCCAGAGAAGCTGTGGATGCCCCATCCCTGGAAGTGTTCAAGACCAGGCTGGATGGGGCTTTGAGCAACATGGTCTAGTGGGAGGTGTCCCTGCCTGTGGCAGGGGGCTTGGAACTAGATGATCTTTAAGGTCCTTTCCAACTGAAACCATTCTCTGATTCTATGATTCTATGATTTATGCATGCGAAATTTATATGGGCACTAGCTCTTAGGTTCCCTGCTTAAACAGGGCTCTAATTCTTGATAATAATTCTTGAAAATAATTTCTTGATAACAGATTTATTTTATTCCTTGTTCCTCACTACACCTTACCTGTATTTTAATCAACATTTGTCTTGTGTTTGACGATTTTGTTACTTCATCCCTGAAGAACAGATGATAGCAAATTATATACTATCCTACTTCCACCAGTGTTCCCTCCAAGAATAAAGACTTAAAAAACCCTTAACAGAAGTGCCTGCTTTTGCACTTTGGTAATATAGACACTTTGCAACCTAAAGCTTTATTAGAGCCCTGATCAAGAATATAGAAAACCCAAAATCTAAACATTTCTCAGTCCAAAAAAGTTTGAGTCCAAATTTTGCACATTTCAGGATGGTAGCCTGGCTATTCAGGCTTTTTTAATAAAAGGCAGAGGTAGACCCTAGAGTATGGAGCAAAATTCAGTATTTCCCCTTCCCCATCTTCTCTTGCATCAACTCTGATCTCTGGACCATCGGCCCAGGTCCCTTCTTCTTAATTGCTCTCTGGTTTCACAAATTTTGTATGCTTGGCTATACACTGGGCCCATTTCAAGACAGTCCAATAACATAATTCCACTGTGGTTCAAGTACGTTCAAGGAGCATTATACAGAAATAAAAGTTAGGACATGTGTATCACCGAACATACCTAAGCAGCCAGACATGGATTTTGTGACTTTTTTGTTTATGCACAGATTTCTACTTTGGTTACATATTTACTGCCTTTACTGAGATGAAGATGCCAATGCCTGGGCTGGAAGGCATGTCCCTGTCACATCCATACTGGAGAAGTCCCAGCCTTCTTTGAAGCACAATAGGCATATTCACACTACATTTTGCAAGAGTATCCTGTGGTACAGCACTACATACTTTCATGTCTCACCAACACAGGCACAAACATATCTTATTACTATTATTCCAGCTGTCTTGAGATGAAGGGTCATGGCCAGCACAGTCCCATGGCTCCTCTTTCAACTTAGTGTGCAGTCGTACTGCCTGCACCAGGCAACAGACATCTTGCCTCAGGGCCACTCACATAAACCTCAGGACAGCCAAGTGTTTATAACTTAACAGCTTCTTGTCGTGTTGGGAAAGCTTTGGAGTGGAGCCATGTGGGGTGCTACTGTCATCACAACAAAATATTCACAATGATTCAGAACTACTTGGGAGCTGCACTTTTCCAGGAGTGTGCCTGTATCTCCTGTCCAGAGTGAGCCTGCACAGCCAGGGGCAGGTATACAGTGGAGGGTACCAGCAGAGCGCACAGTCCCCACAGAGCCACAAGACAGGTTGGTGAAACAGGAGTTGATCAACTGCTCCTGTATCCAGCATGTTACTGCTTCATTGTCCATAAACAATTGCTCCTTATTTCATCCACATGATCCAAGGCAACCCTCACTCTCTTCCCCCAGCCTGTCCCCTTCCTACAGGAGTGACAAGTATTCAGCAATGATGTCAAACATTACAGCAGGTAGCACCTTAGAAGCATTGCCTACAACCCGTAAAAGCAGTCAAGATACACCCAGAACTGCGGGTAGAGGCTGGAAATGTCATTCATGCACAAGTCTGCAGTACAAGGGGCGAATGAATGCTCAGTGGGATGTGAGACGGTTACTGTTTCACCTGGCTTATGCTGCACCATAAGCAAACACTTAGAGCTAGACCCAATGTTGATGAGATTACACTGGTTTTGCAATTATCCTGCATTTGGGCCCCTTTGAAAAATGCACCTTTCAAAATATGGCCTTAAGCAGAGGCAGGTCAGGTGCACCAGCCACCTACAGATTAAGTCCTATATATGCAACTACTATTAAAATCATGTATACTGTATTTAGGCAGCAATGTCTCGTTAAGAAGTGATTTACTTCCAGGTAGAACTACTAGCCATAGTATTATGTCCAGTGACATTGCTTACCTGCCAAAGCAAGCCAGTTTCTCCTGTAAGTAATCAGGGGTTCCTTCTTGTATCTACTTCTCCTCTCACCACCCACAGTGCCAGGAAAAAGGCAGAAAATGATGAAGCACTGCTAGGTTGTCCCTGCCCTCACCCTTCTCCCTCCGATACAAATACCCACATTAACACACTTGTCTGCTGGGTACTCTCAGTGGAGTGCACTGACCTGAACAGACTCATTGCTGCTCCTCTCGACTGGTGTCAGCAGTCACTAATGCACTAAAATTTTTACTTAGTAGTCAGGATCATTCCCAAAGACAATGACCTCTAACTGGCATGGCTTTTTTTTTTTTCCTGTGTCCCTTTACTTTAGTTTTAGTCTGTTCTGTCCCAGTTGCTCAGCTTCTTTTTGCACAGAATCATAGAATGGTTTGGGTCGGAAGAGACCTTAAGGATCATATAGTTCAAACCCCCATTCCCATAGGCAGAGACACCTCCCACTAGACCAGGTTGCTCAAAGCCCCATCCAGCCTGGCCTTGAACACTTCCGGGCATGGGTCATTCACAACTTCTCTGGGCAACCTGTTCCAGTGCCTCATCACTCTCACAGTGAAAAATTTCTTCCTAATATCTATTCTAAATCTACCCTCTTCCAGTCTGAAGCCACTACCCCTCGTCCTATCACTACATGCCCTTGTAAAAGTCCTCTCCAGCTTTCTTGTAGACGCCCTTCAGATACCAGAAAGCTGCCATACTTGTTTTAATATCAAAACTGCATTTAGTTTATACTTTTCTTTACATTTTTTCTGAGTCTTCCCTTTTTGAGGAAAGCATAATGCAAGGTTATGCCAAAGGTGAGAGCATCTGCTTGATAGGCAGATATAGCTTTGGAGAGGGAAAACCTGGACTTAGTAGCTGGTAAGGGGAAAACAAGAGGAACGTGAGGATTTTGGACATTTGAGAGGAGCCTGTGGGACTACACAAAACTCAGTAAAGAATGTGCAGAAGGGGATCAGGGAGGAACAAAGGTGGAATAGACAGAAAGGAGCCAGTTGCATCTAAACAGCATCCGGTCAGTACACATGGCCAAGCTGTGAGCATGATGAGCCCAGTCTGTCCTATCTTCTTATTGAATCCTTTCTTAATCATCTCTCCGTCATCTCACTCTGCCCTACATGTGGAAGCGCTGTGAGGACGAGATGCCAGCACTTGGAGGGGCAGGCGGGGCTGCACTCAATGCCAGGAACCAAAGTCAGCCCAAGAGTGCAGGCACCCCTGGCTGGTGGCATCAGCAGCTGGAGTGGGTGGAGGTCATGGCCGTAGCGACTGGGGTGGGAATGGCGTGTGTCCCAAAAAACAGTTACTGGTGGGGAAAAACATGAGTTAGTGGTGGCACCTCTGTGAAAATGTATTTAAGAAAGGGCAAAACACTGCATAGCAGTGAGGACAAAACTGTTACAAACGGCAGCCCTGTCCATCAAGTTCAGAGAACAAGGGGAGGAGGTGCTCCACAGCAGAGATTCCCCTGCAACCTGTGGGAAGACCACAGCAGAGCAGGTATCCACACTGCAGCCCATAGAGAAGACCATGGTAGAGCAGCTATTTCCCAGCAGCTCATGGAGAGGGAAGGAGAGAGAACCACTGCGTACCAACCATACCCCCACCATCCTCTCTGCACCACTTTGGTTTAGATAGAGGAATGGGGACTGAAAGAATGAGCTTCAGCTTGGGACAGGAGGGAAGGACAGGTGTTGGTTTAAGGTTTGTTTCTCACCACCCGAATCTATTTTAGTTGGCAATAAATTAATTTTCTCCAAGTCAAATCTTTTCTTCCTGTGACAGTAAATGGTAAGCAACCTCCCTGTCTTTATTGAGACCCATGAGCTTTCTTGTCCTATTTTATCCCCCTGTCCCACTGAGGAGGGAAGTGAGCAGCGGGAGTTTGGCCCTTAGCTAACATTAACCCACAACAGGTATCAGACAGGCAAGGGGTACATGCTGGTGTTTGAGAGGACACACAAGCATAGGGTGCCTGTGAGATGAGTGTGCATGTGTTTGCTAGCGCACATCAAGCCGGACCACCTGGCAACCAGGAGACCTGTGGAGCAGGTAAGAGGGCTTGGGATCTGGGCAGGGGTAGTGGACAAAGAAGCCATGCTGACGCTTGAGGCATCTGTGAATGTCTATATGAACAGAGTGAGTGGTGGGTGGGTGTGCTTTCACTTACGAGCTTCAATCCTGATGAGCTGGAGAGGACAAAGAGGACTTGACTTGACTGTCTGCACTTACATGAGTCCTGGCGGTACTATCTGTGGGTGCTGTTGAAGGCAATGCCTCCTTATGGCACTGTGCGTAGCCAGCCGTGTCAGTGTCCTCTGTGTGTGTCCTCTCTGGGACACACGCTCAGCCTTGCTGCTGGTTGAACCTGCAAACAAAAAAGCAGCAGCTCCATCCATCAGCCTGACACAGAGACCTCCAAGCCTCAGGACAGCCCAGGCTGGGCTCCAGCAGCCAGGCAGGAGGTACTCCCATCTATAGAGCTGCTAAAGGGGGAGCCCCTTATAACACATCCCTTAAAAGACATTTAGCACAATCAATAGTTTGAATTGGTATGTATACACTTATCTACATGAAGTTTTTGCCTTACTAAGTCATGGCCAGTTGGTGGGTTTTTTCATCCGCACAGAATCTGTGAAATGTTACAATTCTTTTCCATCCAGATCTGTTTATAGATACAGCCTCAGGTATAAGCTGGGTAAGACAAGCTGAGCAACTCTTGCAGCTGAAGGGGCAGTGCTGCTCTTCCTCTGCATACTTCTGTCAGCACTAGTCTGACACTTCAGTAAGATGACTGAACTTTTTAAGCCTGCAAAAAAGTGCAACTGCCTTTATTCTGAGCTTTAGAGACATAGAAAATTGGCTACAAATTACTGACTCATAGATCTATCACCTTCTGTGCCAGTCAGCAAGGCTCAGTTTTTGCACTAACAATGCTGCTAAATATTTAAGGGTTCTGTTTAAATATTGCAAGTTAGTTGTTAATGACAAATCATCTTCTTCAACATCATTTTATTCGTCTTGCACAATTTATTTAAAAAAACCAAACCAAAACAAATGAACAACCCAGAAATAAACAAACCCCACAATTTTTTCAAAGATCAAAGTCCTCTGAATGACTTCAGATGTATGGACAGAAAACAGTTCTGTCACTTATCTTGTTGTCCATCTTTTCTGGATTGGGGAAGGCATTCACAAATAAATATTTTTTTGTATTTATCTATGTATTTGCAATATAGCTGAGCAAAACAAGCTGCATGCAGCGTTTACTCATCTTCTGCCACCTGAAAATGTTTCCTGATACAGTTATTCTGCGTATTATTCTGTACACCTTCAGAGAGGAAAAAAAAAGATGTCATGAAACATCATTTCAGTTGGATTCTACTTGAAATTCAGCTTGAAAACACTGCACAATATATATAGGCCATCATCATCCAAGCATAAGCGAGTGCTCTTAGACTTTCAATGGCTGTAGCTGCTTAATCTGCAAATTAGGCACTTTTTCCTCAGAAAGGAATCTGAAGCCAACTTAGATACTAGGGCTCTCCATATAGTGCATGGAGAGTGTTTGGAGGTTGAGAAGAGGGTCCAGAACTGCAAGCATCCTGAGTGGAACTGCCTAGTGCTAGACTTTTGGGAAATGCTAACAAGAGGCTGCGCTTAAACCCTTTGCCCCCTCAAGAGCTCATGACTGCAAAGATATGCCTTTGTTTACTTTTCAAATGTCACAGTTCTCTTAAAAGGCAATTATATCTTCTCTTAAGGCACTTAAACACTGGAAAGAAAAAAAATAAAGCAGGGCATTTTGCATTAATTTGGATTAAAACCAAATCATGCACTAATTATATCAAAGCAAAGACTAGATACATATACAATCCATGGTGGCTTCCACTTATACATGATTCATCTATTTCAGCCTATTCATCTGTGAAACGGCAGTTCAAAGACAGGAGATACAAGTTTAAAATCCCTCCGAGCTGCGGCTGGCTTGAAGTGCTCGCCCTCTCAGGTAAGTCCTCTGATCCCCAAGCTAGTACATAAAACACAGGCATCAGAACTTTATTTAAAGCAGTCAGAGCCACTTTTTAAATCAGACCTGATCAAACCCATGTGTTAAGCATGCTCCTAGAACAAGACTTTTAGGTAGACCATCACTTAGTTCTTCCTAGACTCTTGAGGAAAACTAATTTTCAGCTGGTATTAGGAGACTGCCTTAAAAGAAAAAGCTGAAAAGACTGGAGTCAGCTAGAAAAGTGAGGAAGCAAAAAAGGATGGTTATGATACAGTTGTGCAATAAACTAGACAAATCAACTTAACACTTATACAGTGTTATTAGCATTATACTCTTAAAATGCTGTTCATTCCACTTACAGTTAAATATTTGATGAATGGAAACTAGCTGGTACTTTAGAAAACTGATGTAAAGGCCCGTTAAAAGAATGCATTCTTTGAAAGGGAAGACACATATGATCTATTTTCCAGAAAATTGCATCTTTTTCTTCTTTGCTTTTATTAATAGGTGGGAAAAGTTGTGGATCTGAAATACTCTGTGCAGATTGTACAGGACAGCTGGGAAATCAGTGTGCCCAAAGGATTTTGTCTGCACACCTTTTACTTTACACTTTTCCCTAGTTGAGAACTCGTGTACGTTGCACTTAATATTTTTTTAATTTTTCCATATCAACATTTTGCTTGCCATAATCTAAAGGCACCATTGACTCTCTTTGCTTTCAGCAGCTGGTTGAAAGACTCTTAGGTATCCTTGATTCTGTAACGTTAACATTAGTGGTGGGAACAGCCTTCTGTCTTGAGATCTGTAACATTAATTGAAGGTAGATTGAAAGTAGTCTGGATACAGAGAGACAGATCAGTGACAGATTCAATATGGACAATATGGAAAACCTATAAGATTAAGAACATAAGTATATAATAAACACAAAGTAAGACAAAAAACCCTGTGAAGTATCAGCTTTCTTGGTAATCTATTGCTAATTAATCTTACCAACCCCTCTGAACATATTTGTCTGTTTCATCTTTTCTTACACCTAGTAGGCGAGTTTTCAGCAAGTGATTGTTACCTTTGTTATTGGTCTCATAGTGTGTCCAGCACAATGTGACATATCTTTTACACAACTGTGATGAAAATAGTAAAAAAAACTTCTGTCTACATACAGTGTACTGTTGTACAAACGTAATACAACTAAATTTGACTTTTAAGTAAATTAAATGTACACAGACATAGAACAAACGCCAAAAATGTAACAAAATTAATATCATCCTCAGAGATTCAAAAGCACAGAAAAAATATTTTACTTCTTCCATTGTAACAAAGATTTTGGGGCTGAACTACACACTGCAGAGTTCCCAAGTAACTGATTCACTTTAAGTCATTGTCATGAGACCTGTATAATACTGGAATAAGGATTTCATCAAGTTTCACAGCAATTCATAGGAATATTCTCTTACATACACAATGAGTTTAAGTCCTCTGTTTTAAACTGAATCTGCTATAGCACTAAAACATTTCTTAGACTTTCCAGATTCCAATTTCTTAGCAATTTCCAGAATGATCTTTCATTGACCAGAATGTAATGCCGTATTCTCCATACCCGTTTCCAGAGAAATTAAAATTTTTCTGTATCCTTTCTTTTTTTCAAATTTTCTTTACTATTGATAACAACCTTGTTTGTATCTTCTTGTACCTGCATACATAATTTTGCTGTGACTGAGGCTGCAGGAAATTTGGTTGCACTGATGCTGACTTCCATCACCATGACCTAAAGTCCTGCCCAAGCATAAAATCAGCCCCATTTGACTCAAAACGGTTCTTCCTGGGTTCAAAAATATATTGAGCCATCTTCACGGTATAGTCAACCTTTCTGTTTTAAAACTGAGATTTGAATTACAATAGGAATTTGGGACCTTTACTATGCTTTTCTAATACTTCTTCCTCCATCACTAGTTATACTGTAATTATTATAAGTAAACGTGTACAACCACGTAAGAGGTTGCCACGACAATAAATTCAAATTGCAACTATTTTGGTTACATCAGTGGCCAAAAACAAAAAAAAAATACAACAGCATTTGTCCCTTAAAAAAAAAAAAAAACCAAAACGTATTCAGTACAAGTTAATCCTTGGCTACTTTTAAAAACAAAACAAAATAAAACATTACTTAAGAAATACCTTTATCTGTGTCTACATCTCCCTTTTTGATTTTTTCTTTGGCCTCCTGTGGTATTCTACTGCTGGCATTTAAACAACTCACTTGAAGTAGAATACAGAAGCTGCTGTGTTCCAGAAGTCTTCTAAAGTAAATCACATTATTGTAAGTTCTGTTTCACTAAATCTAATCAATCCATTAATAATGGCAAAGGAATTCCACTGCCTCTTTGCCCTCTGAAAATGAAGCACTGGTAAATCAATCCTTTGACTAACCCTCAACCTAGTATAAAAAAAGATTCTGTTTGGCCAGTGGACTGGCACCAGCCTCCTTACTCTAAGGCATTTCTCTGAACTATATCAAGCTCTAAAATTAAAACCCTGGCAAGTTCCTCTTCCTTATGTCATCAAACATTAATTTATTTGAAATACATTTTAAGACACAGAATGCTATTCACATGCCACTTAAAAAACTTCAACATTCACTTAAAAAGTTCTATATGTGTGGGCTTACACTTTTGGAAGACAATAAATCTGTGCCCATACTTTCTGAACTGTTGCATAATCGCTTTGGTTTTATACTTAACAACAATCCTCCTAATGAAAAGGAGGAAATTAGACTCTGGGGAAGTCCAATGAAACAACCTATTATTCTGGGTGGAAGTGAAAAAAGGAGGAATTTTTTTTAGAAGCTGTGTACACCTCCTAAGATCATCCTATGCACTGTGGTTATTTTCCACTTCAATAACAGTGAAAAATTAGCTGCAATATGTTTCCCCTAAGCCTTTTAGTGGTGCAAAATCAGCACTGGTGACCCTGGCCAAGGTTTTAAAACGCTTCTTCTGCTTTACCAATCCAGTTGCCTTCTTCTATGGAGAAGCCCAAGGCAAAAGGATGCACTCTGTAAATTAGGTGTTCAGTGCAGTATGTGCCACTTCAAACTCTTTGACCTTGTAACTGCTCTGTGTACTGATTACTCAGAGTCAAGTATCATGGACCTTCCTTAGCACATGACAACAGTAAGATAAGATTATTTTAAATTAGTTTCTCAACTATAACACCAAAATACTTTTTTTTTCCCTGCAATGCCAATTATTTGCTGTGCTTGAAGTATCTGTCATGCAAGCAATACACTTCAGTGGCAGGGAATCCCTTATCCTGAAAATTTAAAAAAGGAAGATGTTGCCTTCAGAGGATTAAGCTATTTTCAGCTTTACTATATGTGAACAGCATAGCTTTTAGGAAAGTAAGGAAAAAAATACGTATGCACTTTTCAAATAAACAATAGGCTATGACTAAGACCCACTAGCTGATCCATCTCAAAGGCATTGTAAAAATTACAACAGGCATGGAACTTGTGCAACTTAATAAAAGAAGCTCGCTTTGAAAAGCTAGACAATTTCATTCTTTTCTCTCATGCAATGGAAAGAAAAGGTTGCCTCTTTAAGGCCAAACTTTTTCGTTGTACAAATTACACTGGAACACTAGTATTAGATAGCTGAATGACTAACAACTGTCTCACCTTTCTGAAAGATTCTGAGGGTAAATAGGGTGTTTTGAAGATTAACATTTTTGTTTTCTCCGATACCATGATAAGAGCTTTACTCTGGATTTCACCAGCATATCTAAAATGGTAGATTTTGGTTGTACATATCTTCTTGTAGGAATGAAGATACACAGTGAAACAGCAGAAAGCATATGACTATATTTGATGTTGCAAGGTGTTGAGTTTTCTGAACCCAACTCAACACAGTATATTAGCACCTGCTTTAATGGTAATGGTTTCATTACTTCAATAGAGATATGCATGTTTTATATATGGTACACATAAAGGCACTTTAGTAGATATGGGCAAGTGTTCAGTACCTTCCTGCATTAAGTTGTAGGCATATAAAGATACTCCTGGTTCAACAGTCAAAGGATGAAAAGACTTACCTGTAAAAATCTCACTTTTCATCTTCCATGCAAATACCCTAAGAGTGGAGAAAGAGGGTAGGAGGATTTACTTGAGCATACCAGTGTAAATGTCTCAAATTTAAACAGAGTCCAATATTTAAAAAAAATTTATATATACACACACACGCGCGCGTCTATATACATGTGTTCTGACTTCACCACCAATTCATAGTACCCAGAATAGGTAAAATTGAAATGTGTATTTTTATAAAGCAAAACCTAAAATGTGTATTTTTAAAAAGCATGCAGTTCACTAAAAGGATCCCCTTTCATGCTCTGATATGATACAATTTTTAGCCAGTCCTAGCTGCTTGCTGCTGCAAAAGAAAGGCATAGTCCTGCTACCCCTACTTCCTTCAATCTCAGCCTTGCTCATCTGACTACCTGCCAACATGATTCAGTTTGTTGACCTATCAGAAAACTAATCCATCCCAAAAAACTGAACAGCTTCCTTTGGGTCAGCTAGCAAGTTAGCTCAGACACACAAGAACCTACAGGACAAGACAGGAATGCATGGCTGGAACCAAGTGTGGGCAAGGTAAGGAAGGATGTTAAACTGCTTCTTCCATAAGACAGCCTGATTCGCACACAATTAAAACTGGCAGCTGCAAGATTCTCCAGCATAATAGGCGTTCCTAAGAGACAAAGTAGTTTATTGAAAGATACTCCCTACCTTATTCTACTACTTAGTACATTCCTAATTCAAATGATCCTTTTCCTTAAGCACAGTCAACCAGTTTTAATTTAGAAAAGGATTCAGTTAATTTAGCTATATATTTAAGACCTACTGCCTTCATGCCTACTGCTAACATGAATGCTTTTATTATTCAGTAGTAAATCACTTGTAGCATGGACTCCTCCCACCTAACTTTAAGATTACCTATGTGCTGAGGACTCACATTATGTCTGTACCAAATAACAGCTTGTTTCTCCTCTCTCCTCCCTTCCTGGCTCTTTCCCCTTCATATTTAGTCACACAGTTTCACTCTTCCCCCTGCCTTTGCACAGACCAGAGTCTGCACTCATTTCATCAAAAATGAATGAATTAAATTAATCCAAGAAGAAGAAAAAAAAAAAAAATCTATTTGCTGCATTAGTGAGTTAAATAAGCCTACTCTGAAATTAAATGACTACCTAAGTTGACTCAAGGTAAACAAACGGCCATGCTGCAGGCAGGCAATGGAAGCTGGGGAAGGGGAGGATGTCAGATGGAATGCGGTTTTAAATTTTAGCCCAGCAGTTAACTCAGTTCAAACCACCCCACCACCATTACATACTACAGCCTCAGTATGTAACCCATCTCCTTTGACTGCCTCCCTAGTGAGCAGCAAAAGATAAAATCTGAAGCCCTCTGAAGGTCCTTTTCTCCCATTTCACGGGGACTAATTTCCAAACCTGGGTACTAACACAGAAATAATCCAACACGTTTGACGATATGACCAAAAGCCATAACACAGTGCTGAGGCAAGTCCCCGAGCTGGGAGTCCTCAGCCTCCTGCCACCTAACTGCCACTTACACAGCACAAGATTTCAAGCACTTTGCATGTATAGCAATTTGGCTGAATGTTGGCATGCTTTCTCAAAAGAAGAAGTCCTAAGCCAAGAAAAGATTTAAAGCAAAACAAAATCTAACCCTTAGAATTCCATTCTTTATAGCTGCTCTCTTCCTCTTGTCCTTACTCCTCTGCCATTGTTACTTAAACAGTTATTGAGATATTAAAATTGCAAATTACTTCTCAAGCACCTAAATTATTGACTTCTATCTGAAGCCAACAATAGACCCAACTTGGAATTCTGAAGCCAAATCTAAATAAGCTACTTGAAATCTCACCATACATATTAACATACTTTGCTTTGTGCAAAAAACATTTTCATGTAATAGGGAATCTAATTTAGGAACATTTGGAACGCCTCTGCAATATTTCCACTCATGTTCAAATACAAAAAGCTGATATAAACATTTGAAAAAAAAAATGAGTCTTTGACAATTACAGCTATAAATAAGAATAAGCAGATAACTTTCTTTCAATCCCTTCCCTCTTTCCAAAGATTAATTATGAATATGTCATGAGCTTAGCAAAATGTGAAGTTTCACATGGACCTTATCTATAATTTTATATGCACAGGCTCCATACTGATATAAAGATCTGACTGCTGACTGGGGCCCTGCATAGTAAAGCTAAATATATTGATATTTCTCTTAGGGCTTTTAACTTCTTATCTCACTTACTGGTGATCAAGTTTACAAAGAAATTGGATCCTTTCCTATGAAACCTAGCAGCACTAGTAATTGCCATCTGCAATGTGGAGACCATGTGATTTTGTCAAACTACTTACTTCAGCTGTGAAGGAGACAGTTTTTCATAATAAATCAATATCTGGTTATAATGCAAGTACGAAAGTTACTAGCATCCTTTCTTACAGTCAAGATCAAAGAAACATCTTCATTTCTTACCATTCGAGACTGATATAAAAAGAGAATTTGTATTATCATCATACAGATTTAAACCCTTGGAAATTACCATATATATCGATATTAGACTGGAAAGAGCTTTACACACTATTTCTGTATAAAGCCACAGAAACGATGAACAACTGCAATCACTTAGTCAGAAGAACACGGTTTTCCATGGAATATTAGACTGCCTTTATAGCGTACCTTAAGAGCTCCAATATATGGGGCATTCACTCTGGAGCGCACAGCAGTCAATGCTGGCAGAGGACACGTTCACCTTGGAAGAGATGCAGGATGCCCAGATTGTTCACATACAGGTACACACTTATAAAAGACAGCCCAAATCTAGGCCACACACAAATCCCCCCGTCTTTGAGCCATTAGAGTGCTTGCTAAAAAAAAAAAAATCACAAAGCACTCATCAAGCCATCATAAGCCTCATAATACTCTCACAAAGCCAGTCATGGAAAGTGGTAAACATCTGGGCTATAAGTGTAGGCCCAAACATACCTGAAGGGCTCAAACGATCTCTTCTCCCTACTCCTTCGACATTCTTAAGCACAGACAATACCTGTACCTGAGCAGCAGTTTATGTTTACACGTTGTGAAAATGAAACAAGCTAAAATATAGCCCACTGTACTGTCTATATATTGTCTGTACTACCAGAGGAACTCTTTTGGTACTGCCTCCTCTCCAGGCACAATTAATCTTCACTTCTGGAAAACATGCAAAGAACTTTCATCTCCCATTGTGGACAACAGGGAGACTGACGCTGGCTTTTGCAGGTATATATGACAAGGCATGAGCCACAAATGTTGATCTGGGTGGTACATATGAGCTCGCTGCTTAACTGCTGCAAATTAAGCACAAATTTGTCCATCTACTAGCTCTGCACTTACCCATGCAACTCAATCCAATATGTAACACCTGATTCAACGAGCAAAATTTGGCCCATTGTGACTGTATAGGAAAACAAAAAACAAAAAAAAAAAAACCACAAAAACCAACCTTTTACAACAGGGAGAAAATTAAAGAAATAGTTGTCATGACAGATATTGCAGGTAACAAAGATATACTGCAAAATAGAAAACCAATAGACAGGTAGGTAATCTTACCATTAAAGCATGAATGTAATCTGAATTGTTAACACAAGTTGCTTCTTCCCACAGGGTATTTTTGTTTCCTTAAAAACAAGCAAAAAACCAGTCATGTATCAATGTTATGTTATCATTTTAAAGCCTACCAGGGAAATTTGGGAACACAATAAGGGCAACCCCAGAGGACTAAGAAATAGGCAAGAAAATCACAGTTCCCAAGCCATTGTACAAGAGCAGCTATGCATCCCACGTTACATCAAAGTATCTCTGAGTACAGACAAAACTGATTTTGCTGCCCTGCATATGAGGAACCAGGCTGCTCTTGTCATAGAGATGGAATGGTGATGCCAAAGCCTTGGCCAGATTGGTCTGTCACTCTTCAGCTGCTTGAGGGCAGAGAAAATAATCCTTACTGTAGAAGGAAGTACCTTCACCTGCAAGCAGCATCCCAAATACATCAAATCATTTAGAGGGGGCAAAGATGGTATTCTATGGCTCTGGAAGAAACACACAGGCCATGAGGTCAGTTGCCACTCAGAGGTCTGCTGCCCTAAATACATCTGCTATTTTGCCTATGCCTAGCACTATTTTGCCCTTAAAGAGATACTTTGTATTTTATTTTCCCTAAGACTCTTTTTCTACACGTCAAAATACAAATTATACTGAAGGAAGAGACTGAGTTATTTGAGTCTCAGGTTGTGAGGTTTTATTTCTAAATAAAGCTGGGAATAATATATTTTACATACATATAGTGTTCAGTCCCACGGTTTTCCCACAGACCAGTATGCAGATGAATTTCTTTGCACAGAACAAGTAACAAAAAGTCTTCTCTAAGGAAGGCAGATGTTTAAAACAATACTCATTTGTTACCACTAACCTTCCCAAACAGGTGAAGACACATCACAGTTTTGCTTGCCAGCAGCTACCGTAGGATGGTGATGAGAAGCTAAGCTACTTTCTCTCTCTTCTGCTCCTTCTGTCACTTGTACCTTCTGTTTTCCAAACAGGACCACTTGGAATTTCTCAGCAGCCCCACATCATCAAGTCCTTTCAATCAGAAATGCCAAACAAGCAAACTACACTTAATCACTTTGCGCTGATCACCACTATGAGTGAACAGATTTTCTCATCCACATCAGAGAGGTTGATGAGGTACCCCACCATTCTTCCACAATGTGGAGACACATTGTAAACTGAATAAGGAAACCGATGCAGCTTTAAAACTTCTTCAGAACAAAGAGTGATTTTGTGCTATTTGAGAGATTTGGGGTTTTTTTAGGCAGATCAGTTTGAAGCATCACAGGCATGCTGGTGGAATTCGGTGTAGTAGCAGATAGTATGGAGTAGGTTGAAGTTTTAATGCTATCTTTTTTCCTTCCCATTTCAATCTTAAACTTGAATCTTGAACTTCAGTGTTTATATAATGCAGATAAAATAATACTGATTTTATGCAACTTTTTATATAAATCAGATGTTGGAAAGAACATAAAAATAAATACAAAAACTCCAGGATGAAGCATATTGAAATAAATGAGACTTTTTCCATAGACTTTAATGGAAAAGGGTAAATGTGCAGCATAAGAACATGAATAATTTAAGCCAGGACAGCTGGCAAAGAGTACCTACCCTCAGAACTGAGCTAAGTGAGTCAAGGCCTCTGTCTAGAAAAACAAGCTCCAGAGTAGTTGATATTAATTCTGGTTATTTGTTAAATGGCAAACCCGTAAACAAGGAAGAACCAGTGGTGATCCCTGCACTGTCAATTGGGACCAGTAGGAAAGACAGGCTATACCCTAGACAGACAGCGTAGAGGTACAGAGGTAGGAGACATGGAGGTAGGAGGCACTCCATCAGCATCTCTCCTCTGGTGGCACTTCTGAAAACAAGCAATGTTGGGGCAACCTCTAGCAACTCAGCCCCTGCAGAAGCACTTGGCCTCTGGTAGGTGCTGGAGAGCAGAGCTGGCAAAACAGGAACACATTTCCAAATGCCTGCTGGATGCCCAAAGTCTGACGGTGTAAAGAACAAAACCATGCAATACAAAACAGCAAATCATCCTATGCATACAGTGTTACACACACACTCTTATTTTCCCTTTGCATAACCTGGAGGTGGTAAGAATCCCTACAAACTCTGGTTATCTGGATTTCAGCCTCCATCGTTCACAATAAGTGGAAGAGAAAAGAACAGGGCCTGTTTAAACCTAAACACTCTGCCCTTTGTTTGAAGAAATGGCCACTACCAAGTATCTATGTAAAAGATGCTTCTTGGATTAGGAGCTACATCAGATTTCAAAAATGGAGTCAGCCAGGGGAAAAATCGTTAAAAAAAAATTTCAGCATCAGTTTTACATTTTTTCTCCAGAAACAGTTTACCTTTACAGGACAGAAAAGAATACTTATAACTTGTTCACTAAAGAGGTTCTAACTTTTGAATGAATGAAAGTAGGAAATAAATGTTAATAAAAATACTCCAAGGAAAACTCCAGTAAGCATTACCTAAGAATATTTTATACATGTAGACCTATCTTGTCTTGAAAAAGGAAGTATGAAAAGCAAATTTTGCTTATATTTGATGGTCATACCCTGGTATTAACAGAACACTGATTACAAAGTAACTGGCCAATACAAACTGTTTTCACAGGCATTTCTTTCTTGATTGCTTAAAGCTAGCAGGCATGTTTTTCCTTTCATGTGAATCTGATTCATCGTAACACATTCAGCTCTATTTCACTCCTTGGCTGTTTTCCCTATAAATATACAGGCAGAAAAACAGTTTACTGTGAAATATCTTATTAGCATTAGACAGGTAACACCAGATAACCG
>NW_009648043.1:2561361-2588095 GCF_000708025.1 Charadrius vociferus
TACTTTATCTAAGATACTACTATTCATAAAATGGATGATACTAACATTTTCTTCTGTCGGTTTCTCCCTGAGGGATTTCCCACTCTGTAACAAACAAAAGTACTTCTAACATTTGAAAAAACAGGAAATCATTATAAAACCAATTCAGTTGCCAGGGAAGCCTGACTACTCCAATTTCTGAAACTAATTTAGATTATGTTATTTTGATCTCACAGATTCTTTTCAGAAACACAAGACCCAGATCACAAAACATGCAATTTTTTATTTGAGAAAGTCCTTTAACTCCAACTATAATTGATCTACACACAAACCAACTGATTATATAGTCAGTTTAAAATTGTAATTCCTGGTATGGATTATGTACAAGTCTACTTTTTCAAACAGGGAATGGAAAAGAAAGGGGGACATGACCAAGGCAAAACATAGGCAAGGAATGTGATGAGAAGGGACAAAGGCGTACTCACAAAAGACAAATACTCTTGTTGATCTACCTCTAGTTGGCATGAAGTCATATCCAAGATCTTAGAGATGGCCACTATGAGTTTGCAGTGCGCTAAGCTGGCTAAATCAGCAGGACACGAATAATTTCTTTAATCAATACATTTTCTGCCAGTTTAATCAGATACCAGCCAAGGCCAGCACAAGGAAAGAAGTCAGAGGAGACAACCCCCTCCAGAACTGAGCTAGATTAGCTCATTCACCTTGTAAAAATCTCCCCTTTCAGCTGCTGGAGATGAATGGTAGGAAAGATCTAAAAAACTTGTATCAACTCAAAACTACCCAGGCAGAACACATGTGTGCAAATAAACACACTTATGCACAGTCCGTTTGACATAGAGACATTTCTGGATAAAAAGAGAGATCTGTACTTCTGTTGTCGGGAGGGGCGGGAAGGGTGCAGTGTACTACTTCTCCCGGATCTCTCATTCTAGTTGGACACCTAAGGTATTTTAAGCCCAGGTTCATAACAGGAGCTTAGGTCCAATGAAACTACAAGCATACTGCTTTTCTAACCATAACTAGGCATGTGTTTTAACACAAGTAAATACTTTAGTTCCTCAAAATAAAGGTAAATATCCCCTTTAAATCGTGTGATTAGGTTCTTCCCAGCCACTCCTGACAGTGAAACAAAGATCAGTAGCTGTGTAAAAGGTTCTCACTGTTTGGAGGAAAGCACCTCAAAGCGTTTCACTCAAAAGGAGGTTAAAGACCCTGAGTGCCCCATTCCGTATAAGTGTTTCGTGGAAAGGAAATTCCTTCAGAATGTGCAACTTCCCCTTAATTTCTTTTACAACCAAGGTCAATAGTAGAAGTAGTATCTTCTTCTATCTAACCTTCTGGATAACCAAAGCCAATAACCATTTGACAGAAAAGATACAGATCACCTCTTGAAGATACAGATTCAGTTAAACAAAGGCAAGAGTGTTACCACATTAAAAAAAGCAAACGGTTAAGATACATTCACACTATTCTATGTATGAATTGTACCTTTTCACTTTACAGTGATTCATTAAGAACATCTACACTACCTACAGTCTTTGTCCAGCGTCAATCCATGTGAGATTGAAAAAGTTGTTTAGATGTTTATTTTTAGGTAGAACTGTCACTATTTCTTTGCAACTTTCAAAAAATAGTGTACAATTGAAAACTAACTTTTTCTATTTATAAAAATAGTAAGATTGCAGCAGATACATTATTATTTATCTGCCTTGTTGAGAGAATGTTCACACAAGTACCACCAGTAGAGGTGTGAGATTTGGCAGTATTTATGGAAGTAGCAGCTGCATCCTCTGGCTGTTGATGTATTAGTCTGGACCAAAACCATACACTATTCTAGGTGAATGGAAAGGCTGCTGCATACATGCCCTTAAGAAGCATTACTCTAAACTTGAAAGAGTATTCTCTATGTATTAAAATGCCATAATAATTATCAGGTTTCCTGAAAACAAAAGAAAATATGCTAGCATACCTGAAAGGCTCTGCACTGTACACACCTTTCTCTTTATTTCCACTCCCCAAAAGCAAAGAGGCAAGCTTTGCAGCATGCTCTGAATAAATGATCTGGGTTATTTCAGATTAAAAAAGAATGAACCTCAAAGTCTAGAACCTTTCAAAAACCAACAATAAAATAATAAAAACAGAAAAACATCAAAAACCCCACCACCTTGTCAGCAACTATCTCTTTAGTTACACCAAAAAGCCTATTAAAATGGGAATTCTTATAGTGTTTGAAATCTTCACAATAATAATAATATGCATAATATTAAACATAATCCACCCAGGCAAAGGCAATCTGTATGGGGGGTATCCCTTGTTTAAAGGCAGCTAGGCTCTGTAAGTATTAAAGATAGTTAGAAAAACAAATAAATGTGAAAAAAAACCTCTCAATATCAGTAGTATCTCCTGTTATTTGGCGAATTGCTTCTGTTTGTTGTTATCTTTTTGCTTTGGCTAGTAGATTTTGTATCTGGCCACTCAGAAAAAGCCCCTTCCCCCTTTAACAGTCCAGAAATGGAAGATTCATGGGAAAGAATATTGTTTTCACCTCTCCAATTAGAATGTCAATCCACGTTCTTGAGTTTCCACATAATAAAGACTTTTATTTATATAAAAGCAATGAGATGCAAAACAACTTCACAACTCCTACAAAAGTGAAGTATAAGCAAAAATATCAATTATGACTTGTACTCATAACTTTACAAAAGCATTTATCAGTTACACTGACTGCGTAACTGCAGTTATAACAATCTCTTGCAAATATATGAAGCCTACTACATATTGTCATATTTTACTTTGCCATCAGCATTAATCCATGTGACTCATTACCTTTTTTCTAAAGGTATCTTCTAAAGCAACACTACAATACAGATACCAACAGAAAAGACAGATGTGTTAAAAATATTATCAATATATTTCAAAATTATTAGAAAGACACATTATTTACTGTGTTATTCCTTGGCTCCTACTGCTGTAACTATATTGCTGTTTATAAACGGAAAAGTTTTTAAGCCTTAATTCAAACAGTTGATTTACTGTATTGGCTTGTACTGTATTGGCTGCATTTGCAGAATCCAAACTACTGAGCCATCTGCACCACAACTGCTTTCCAGGCTTTGTCTTTGTCAAAATCCTTTAAGGTATTATTGGAAACCTAAAAGCAAACACATTTCAGACAAATGGAAACATGAAACAATGCTTTGGTTAAAAACTGAAGTTCAAGCAAATAAATATCTGAGAGAAGCTAGGAGAATGTAAACATGAATAGTTGCAGTCCAAACTATTAAAATATTATATACACTGTAAATTGTATCATTTTGTATATTGCATACTATACATTTATAATATAAAATATAACAGTGTAAATTGTATAATACTTGGGTCAAAGAAACTTGGCCAAATTCCTATTTTAAACACGTTACTTAGAACATTTTTTCAAGATTTTTGCCAAAACGTGACTGAAAGCCCTAGTATCTAAATCTCTAAACCCAAAGCCAGAAGTAGCCCCCTACACTGCAACTGAAGCGAGATTTATCTACATACATGCAAGCAAACTAAGGTCTTGCCTAAGAACACAGATTTCTGAGAAGCCAAAGCGATCTACAACTTCACCTGTAACTTTGTTCATGTGTTTAAATACTAAAAGGTAAGCAAAAAGGTGCTGCTTTTCTGGAGAAAGTGCTCCTTTTAGCATTTATCTCACACTCAGTTTCTCAGTGACTCACAAACTAGGCATACTTGACTAGTCCCCAGAACAGATCTGTTTACCCCATGCCATGACCTATGCACCAAAACGTGACTTGCAGCAGTTGAAGTGCTGCTGTGCTTCATCTTTTATACAGAACATAACTCTCAGAAAACAGATCCAGAAAATAAGCAACCTATGCCGAATGCCCTCAGCAGACTGAGTGGGCATAAATCCACAGGTTCCACTTTCCATTATCAGCTGTATAATGACTTGAGTAAATTTCAGTCCCTGCTCCCAATGCTCTCTTATCCAGTGCTGTTCCAATGCAGACGCTCTTGCTAGAGCAGGGACTGAATGCAGCACCCTTCTTACTAGCGCTGGGCCATGCAGTAAGCACCCAGTTAATGAGAGTTACTCTCTCCTAGCCTTTAAGGATAAGCAGGGGTGAGGAAAGTCTAAGGGCTACAGTGCTGCACTAGAAAATGTATGTAGTTAACCTATGCAGGCTGAAGAAAGCTGGGTTCCCCCAGTCCCCAAAATAGCATTATAACCCCAAATGACTATATGAAAAGTGGTAACAGTAATACTGCCACCATTATGCTTTAAAAAAAAGTATGTGCCAAAGCTGTATCTAAAAGGATAGCTTGAATGTGTAAGTGCAGGAAGGAAATGGAGGGAAATATAAATTCTGATCTTTATCACCAACTTTGGTAGTGTAGTTAGGACATGGAGAGATCTGGGATTCCAGGCATGCTCCTCTGCACACTATTCCATACTGTCCAGCACAGGTAGCCACTCACTCATCTTGCCCACTGTTGTTCTTATGCTCCAGGTTCTTAACTCTTCCCATCTGCAGTTTAGGGTACTTAAGAGAACTAACTCAGCTTAGTAAATTCACTCCCCCACAGCAGGCCTTGAAAAGGTACAACTATATCAAGTACTCTCTTTCCATAGCCCCAAACTTTTGCTCACATAGAAGGCGTTAAATCCATTCCTTTCTTAATAGATGGCTATCTCATTATCAGAACACGGTCATGCAAAGGTTATCATCTTTTCTATAGCTTCATTCAGACATATAAATAGCAATTACGGATCTGCATCCTGTGGAGTAGGACAGTAGGACAATCATTTTACCTTAGTGCAATGATGAACCTCATCTGTAATTGGAAGCCCACACTACAAATAGGAACAAAAGGGGAATTTAACCTTAGAATTGTTTTTCTCTTAACAGGACTTGTCATGGATATAAACATTGAGTCTTTCATGCCCCAGTTACCATTTAATCAGCAAAACATTATCTCTTTATTACAAAATTCACCAGTGCATTAACATCTTTACAGACCAGCTTTTAACTGTGATCTGAATTACGTAACACAAAACATTAAAAAAAAAATTTTTAAATATTTTTAAATACAGATTTTAAAAATTTTATAGTAAGTATCCATACCTCTGTTGTTCTGTATTCCTGTTTTTTAACTTGTGATGCTGTCCATGACAAATCATGTAGTTTCATTTTTGTCTTGTAATTTACACACTGTATTACAGTTCCAATAGTAAGGCACGCCTGAATTAGCAGCATCAACATCAGAAGCAACAGGAGTACATCATAAGATTGCTGAAAATAGACACATTAAGTATGTTGCTAACTACCTGAATAAAATATTTTCTGCCATTCCCAGCCCTTGAGATTTGTATCTAGATTTCATTTTTTAACTCAAATTATAATTTACAGTTTATTTCAGTATGAAGCTTCAATTAAAATTTGAATGCCTGAGTTTGCTCAAAGTAGAACAGATTGATAATTTTTAACAAAATATTAATTTGCCAAATGATTTTTTCCTCTAGAAATAGAACAGACTTGAGGAAACCACCCTCTAAAACACAAAGCCTCTGACCTGAGCAATGTTGCAGCTATGCCTGGGCCTGGCTTTGTGCCTTGCTGGCTCTGACCTGCCCTGCTGACTTGAATTCCTGGCTGACCTTGGATCTGCCTCACTACTATGGACTTGTCTGGCAATCACTGAACTACTGGCTGAACCTGGTTACCATGGCCAGACCTGCCTTGTTTTTCTTTTTTTGGGTACTGTAAGACTGCACCCCCTGCCAATGCAGTCACCATCCTTGTCTGCCTTGCTGTCACCTTCCACTCCACCCTTCACCCTCCTTAGCAGAGCAGCCCACTCTCACTGCATCCAGACACAGAGTAGCATACAAACGCAAGAAATGCTCTGTAGGGTGACGCCAACTGTCTAGGCAGTCCAGTGTACTCTCTCCAACATGTGCAACAGGAGAAGCTACTTAAAGAGAGCATATGAGCCATGGCCACTTTCTGAGGTCCAACAACATATTATGCTCCTCCATTTTCAGAACAGGATCACATGATCAAAAGCTGTTTTTTCCAGTCCCTAAGATCTCAGCTTAATAAACATTTTCCCTCTCTTCTTCTAAAATGACAAGAATACTTAAGGACTAGTAGGTACTAAGAGTCAAGACTCTTATCAACACTATTTTAATCCCCATAAACGGTTCTTTGAACATCATCACGGATTGCTAAACACTAACAGTAAAGCCGTAGAAAGCTCTTCAGCACTGCACTGGTAATACTTCATATTGAAATGCTTTAAGATTCACAAACTTTTTTTTCTCGTCAGCCCCAATCCAGGCTTTGAATGAACCCAGGTGTACGCTCACAATCCCAACATGCCACCTGTTGGTAGACATCCTAAGAAACAGAAAAATGTATTCTTCACATAAACCTAGAATCTTTAATTTATATACTACAAATTTACAAAAACCTCAAGGAATCCAGCACATTACTTTTTTTTTTTTTTTTAATGATTCTTTAGAATAATATCCAATTGTTTTAAACTATAATTCCAGGTTGGCAACAGATTTAACATACTTAAAATTATATCATTAGTCAAATAAGAGTTTTTGAAAATTTTCTATAACATTTTATACAACATTTCTAATGCAGTACCTTGTTGTCTTATACTTCCTAATTCATTCTTGTGTTGCTACTGTAATAGATAGGTGTTAATTTTTCAATTGTATAAAAATACATACTTTTACAGCAGGTGGATAATTTTTAAAGATGTCAACAACTTGCATGATACTGAAGGATAAGTATGCAGAAGCTGTGAACAACAAAGGGGAGGTAACACTGCTAATGGCAATCAGGACCTCAACCTAAAAATTAAGATAATAAATGTTAAATAAGAATAAAAACAAGTTAACACTGATTTGTGAACTATATCTCCTTGAAGCAAGCATAACAAAAGTGTGTAGGATTATATATATGAGATAAATAAAGAGCCATCCACATATTGCATGGAGACACAGAAGCAAGTTTTGAGTAAGTTAAGTTTCCTAGACAAAACACTGTTGTTTTGTAATTAATTTTCCATTTAATATGGATGAGGGGGCTTTTGTCTGATTTTAAAAGTGCTTTTCATATGCAGATTGAGGAAGCAATACTCAATTTAGAGAGCCAGTATAGAAGTATCATTTATTCTTCAGTTTGTATGAAATAATGAGAATTAACAGCAGATATTGTAGACTTGCAACCTAAAATAATTATGCAAATAAATTTGACTGCAAATTTATTTCAATACAATAGCAGCCAAGTTTTCATTCAAATATCATCCTACAGGATCAAATTCTCACTTCAGTTGTGGTCATGCATCATTACTGACTTAAACATGGTTGCATGACTGTAACTTAGAACAGATGTTTTAAAGGAGGCTTAACTACACATCTGGGACAGTTAAGGAATAAATGTACTCTATTAAATATTCTGAGTCCTTATTGCTAGCCATGCAGATGAGGAATTTGTTTAAAATACGGTGTAGGTCCAGTGCAGCCTGCACACCTAATTTTCTTCTTTCAGAAACCACAGCTCATAATGAAAGGAGACGGAACGGAAAGGAGCTCAGCTCAGGAACATGAAAGCAGTTCTGAGCACACCATATGAGATATGTTGTTGTCCTACAGTAACATCCATTCCCAAGTAACCAGTTCAAGCCCACCCCCCAACAAACAGTCCTTTGAATTCTTTTCTAGAATTGGTGGAATTAAAGTCTCCAAAGGACCTACTGGATTTCTTTTCAGGAATATCAGCTTACACTCGTGCTACATATTTCTGTCACATTTTGTAGAAGTAACTAAAAACAAAAGAGCAAATATGAGTAGTGCCCACTATCCCAGGCAGGTTTTCTTAGCATTACTCCCCTCTAATGACAAAATCCAAAGAATTTACACACTTACCAGACATTTACTAGGATATTCAGCAGCTACATGACTTGCAATAGCACTCGGAAAGCACTAAACAAAAAAAGCATGACAAAATAAATATTTACCTACTTAATAATCATACAAATTACACTTGAGTTACAGTGATTCCCACTAGTCACAGATCACATCCTAAATTTCTTGAAAAGGTAAAACTGTATAGACTTATTATGACAGTATCAATTACTCAAATGGAGACAAAACTAATCTTCATTTAACTTGCACTTAATGAGTATCATGTATTAAACTTACACGTGCTGAAGTATGATTATCCTCAAAACTTTACACTTCTATATAAAAACCTAATGAACCCTACTGAACTTTGTGACCTCTGAATGCTGAAAAACTTGTTTATGATCTTTCTGCACTTCATGCTCAGGGATTTTCCAGACATAGTAGCCATATCTAAACCTAATGTTCATTGTCTTCTTTCTCAACTGGTTCAATTTGTGACAAGCAGGGTAGCACAGTATCCTTCATGATGCCACTGCTCCTAGGTACATGTTGTTATTAGTGACAAGGGTTACCAATCAGTCTCAGGCTTTTAAGAGAGTTAAGGCTGACGGGCTGAAGGTGATGTCCTAAGGATTCCACCACGATGAAACTAAACTACACTTTTTATTTTGCAGCCTGAAATATTCTAAAACCTAGGACTTGTTTGACAAAACACTTCACTTCCAATAGCCTTGTTTTATTACTCATTTCCATTTTACTGAACTGAGGACTGAAAAAGTATCAGAACATTTTATAAGAAACAAAGTACTGTAAATCAAACTAGAACAAGCATATTGCATAATATATTAAGTATATTGAAGCTCTAATTTATTTGCTAAGCAGCAATTGCCAATTAGTATTAGGGCCAAACAAATATTCCAGTAGGGAGAGGAAAAATAAAATAAATTAAAAAAATTTTTAAAAAAATCAAAGACGTTTTAAGAGTACCTTCATTCTGCACTACTTACAGCAACTAAGATCCAAAAGAATGTTACTGAAAGATATGGACCTGAGACTAGAACATCCATATTCAAAGCAATTATTCCACCAAATACTGATGAAATTCCAATAATCACCTCAATTACCTAAAACAAAGAGCACACAAATTATAACAGTGCATTTGAACACCAAATTTCCTACTTGCTTATAGAAAGGAACTCATTGGAATAAAAAAAAAAAAATGCATTTATGCTCTTAGCTATGCATTAAGTCAATGTTTTTCAGATCTAAAATACAGCAAAACTCCAGCTGGCTTAAGTGAAAAAAAGATTAGCTTCATTATACATATTTAAGCTCTCATTTATTAGCTCCCGTGAACAACTGTTCAGTTTATGCTATTTATCCTTAAATCATTAAGTAGTCTCCTTCCTATTATACACAGCAGTTATCATTTATCTTGCAATATTCTAAAATATTGCAAGATACATATCTAATTTCTGTCTTAATTCTTTCATCTCTTACCTACACTGATCTCTTCCTGAATTTACAGAAGCTTAGCACTTAGAAAGATGAAAGAACAAATCGATTTAATGAAAGAAAACGCTTTTCTTACTGAGTATGACTTCAGAATTCGAGTAGGAAAGCTGACGTTGCTCAAAACGACGGTACCGTCATATGCAGTATTCTAGAGGGGAATAAAAAGTCATGATCAAAAAAAATACAGAAACCAATACATTTCTTTCTAATATTTTGTACAACCTGTTACAGATCCTAATGGCGGCATGCAACATCTGGTTGGCCCATCAGAGCTGACAGCGACACACACAGTGTTCGCCAGTGTCAGACCACAAATGAGGTAGTCCCTGATTAGCTTCTATACAACCACTGTTCAAAAATGAAATATGGTCACCCCGTCTCCCCTTTCCACCTTGAAAATATATACTTTCTTCCTGAGCTTTCAGATTTTACTGATGTGGATAAACAGTAACTGAAGAAGGGCAGTACACTATATGACTTTGTCTAGCGAGCAATACTTCCACTGGAACACAAAACAGCACAGCACATTTGCTTCAGTATTAACTAAAAGAAGTACTGTAGTAGAAAAATGAGGGTGGGATTTGGGAGAGCACTTGTGACTGAAGAAAATTTTATCTATAGACCCAAATCCTGAAACTAATATTCATTGTCCAGATACCATCAAATTGGCATACGCGACGAATACTTTCTCCACCTCAGGATTCAAAAAGGCATTGCTTGCATTACATACAAGTCACAGAATTCTAATGTTTCATGCATCATTAAGTTTTGTTCGACAAAACAGAAATAAAACATTTGCCATGCCTGTTCATCAGATATTCAAACTACCCTGTGCTGTATAATTGCAACAGGTCATTTTGCAGAAGGCCATTGCACTCAAAGATAGAGAAGGCTATTACTGTTTAGTACAGTACTTTTATTTATTATTCAAATCTAGTTTTACCACGGAACCTAGTTCCAATAGAACAGGTTGCCCAGAGAGGTGGTAGATGCCCCATCCCTGCAAACATTGAAGGTCAGATTCGACAGACCTCTGATCATCCTGATCTAGTTGAAGATGATCTAGTTGATTTAGTTGAAGATGTCCCTTCTCACTGCAGAGGAGGTTGGACGAGACGACCTTTAAAGGCCCCTTCTAACCCAAACTATTCTATGACTATATTAAATATGAAATAACATACTGTAGTTCCCAGTAACTTGTCAACTTACATAACACAGGAAAAGCCCAGTATTTTTTAACACCAAAAAAAAAAAGACATTTTTAATGCTTAAAGATACTTACTTTCTGTCTTGTACAGCAGTCTTCAGTAGACCTAGCTGAAATGATCACAGTAGTTGCCATGAAGATTTCCAGCAGAATAAGCAGAATCAAGTTGAAATTTATCTGTCAGTAAAATCCCAGACATAAATTAGTTACATCTTCCATATTACCATATAGGAAGGGGCTGGATCTAGCAGGATCCAGCAGCCCATCTATTTTTTGTGACATTTAGACATATCTATTATATCTATTAATTAGATACTTTATTAACTGTTTCTTGGTTCTTGATGAATTTCTAGGACAATACTTAGCTGTCAACATAATACTCAGAATGACTAACCTAAGAAAAAAACATTTATTTCATTTATGGGAATATTCTGCCTGAAGACATTATCATTGTCTTCCAAAAGAGCACTTAATGACAAGGGGGTGATTGCTGGGTATATTTGCACTTTGCAGGACCTCCCATGTCAAACCAGAACACTGCAGCAAATCATGGAAGATTCACAGGAACAGAAAGAGGAAAACAAGCGCAAGCCTTACTAGCCCAGAGGATAAGACAATCAATTAGAGGGGACAGGAAAGATGGCCACGGGCTCCCAACCCTTACGCTGCATTCCAAATGGTGCAACGCAATGTCTAATGCTGAATGAAAACAAAGTCCAAAGAACTGGGCCAAGAATCCTAGCCCTGTGCTCTACCTAGTGCTAGCGGAGCACTGATGAACGCTTGTGATTTCACAGCTCTTGCAGGTCTAACTGACTGTACATTACTGTGCAAAAACACAGATGCTGCCATTCCTCCTGCCATGGCTCATCTTCACAAGATGAGTAAGTAAACGTAATATTTAACATTTCCCTTCGGTTGCTTATCATCTCATGAAAAGAGGTAGATATCTATTCTACATGGGCTGAATCATTTTCTAGAGGCACACAAGTTAGACAGAGTGGATCTCACTCTCTCATCTTCAAAAGCACCATGTCCTTCTGCTGGCAGCCCAGCAAAACATTTGGTGGTTAGGTCAGGCCATTGGGCAAAGTAACAGAATTATATTATTCCCTCATGTCAGACCTGCTTTGTAGATGATCAAATCTGTTTTTCTCTGCCACGTATCTTGCATCATATGTCTTTTCCGAAAAGATCATAAGTGGCAGATTTGAAAGGCTTTTCTGGGTACTGAAATTCATCCTTCTTGGGAAATTGTAACTGGAACTATCTGTCTTGCAGTACACAACAGACTGTATAGTTGTACTAGAGCCACAAACAGCAATAAAAATCATAGTGGCAAGCTTCTAGGGAAAGTGCTAGCATGAAGAATAAGGACATTATTTGGCAAAAGAAGAGGTGTCAAACATGTGGCCTGCAGAACAATTTAATCCAGCCTGTAAATTCCTATGATTTGGACATGTTTTGACATGTAGTGCTAGTACTGACGTGGGAGGGCGAGGCCACACTACACAGTGCAGTGCCAAGTAGATGTACAAGCTTCAGTCCAGAAGCACTATAACTACATTGAAGGACTAGCTCATTTAATGCTAGCTATAAGAAGTAAACAACAGAAATTGAAAAAGTAAAAGTAAATAAATTGGAATTTTTTTTAATTTAACTTTTATCTTTCCAGTACTTACTTTTTTTCTGATACGACATGTCTAGGATATGAGATAGAGCCTTCCACTCATAAAATTAGTTCAATACCCCTAGATCACAGTAAAAATATCTCATCTCCAGTTTTGGAGTTTGGGTGGTTTTGTTATTTAAAAAAAATCCCATATATATCTAAAGCTAGAATTAAGTATCTTTTCATACCATCTGTAACAATGGGAAATTCAATGTTAGATTTCTAAGCACTAAAGAAAATTATCTCTACAACTACCACTGTACATAAAATTTACCACCAGAAGCCGAGAACCGAGTAAGCTGTGTCCCTAATCCTCTTCCATAACTAAGGAACATGCAAGTGCAACTGGGTAGAAAGCAGAAGATTAGCACAACCTTAACCCAATTTGCTCTGAACCTGCACCAGGTATTAAAAACATGGTTCACTGAAACTGTATGAAAGCGTTCAATTAATTTCAAGATTAAATAATTTAAAGTTCAATATAGCTGCTTAAACACGTATTTTTAACATGATTTAAGTTATCCTACGGATGTTTCAAGACATCTGCACAGGTCAGACAAACAGTGACAGAGGACCTACAGGACACTGATGCCCTGCTGGACCAGTAGCTGGAGCAGGGAAGGACATATACCTAATGAAAAGAGACGCTTATGGTTAGGCAACCAAATGAAGGACCTACATTCCAGTCTCTGTGTGCACACATGTTGCCTCAGCTTCCACTACTGCCAGTGGATGCCCAGTCTGTATAGACAAGAGAGGGAACCCCAAAAGCTACTGGGCCAACAAGTCTCCAGAGGTGGGGTTCAATTATAACGGCTGCTAGTGCCATTTGAAATACTCAAGCATATTAAATGTGCCTGCATGAATGGGATGTATGACCGAGGACTGACAGGAGATTCTCACCCATCCAGAGTAGGAGCAGAAGTCAGGCAGAACATCTCACAGCACATTTGAAATACGAGATGCTTGAGTTCAGGCCACAGAATCCTGCCTTAGCCATCTACACTGAGGCAAACAAGATTGTATTGCAGGGTCCCAGTGACTGGATCATCTCAACTATAATGGAAGTACAGACACTGAACTCAAAAGGAGGCAATAAATTTATGTACTCAATTTGGAGGTATTCTGAATCCCATTCAAAACACACATCTGAGGTTTCACCCATTTTTGTCCATCAGGCTTCTTAACCTGAGAACTGGGAAGAAAAAGTGGCAGCAGTGGTAGTCTGCACCTTTTACACATGACATTCTTCACGTTGATAGTATACTAACTACAGAACTGCTCATCACTAGAGTGGTGTCATACAGTCACAGTCTAGGACATGACTTGTATCTTGCATTCCATTTAGCCACCTAAAGTAATTTTGTAGAGTTATCCATCAACACGAGTAACGCTAATGAAGAATTACCCAGGTGCTTTATAAGGCGGGGGGGAGGGTGTGGGGGTGTGGGTTTAAATATGAATTGGCTTAACTGGATAAACTTATCCTTTTTATGAGTCTTACTGCTTTTAAACTACTGGCAGTGATTTCACATCAGACCTAGTGTTATTTTCTTGTGCAGTTTCCCATGCAAAGGGAAAACAAATATGATGAAAGAACAGTTAAAAGAGATGGTGTTCTACTTTTTTTTTTGTACCACATGGGTAATGGAAAACCACTGCCAGTGACCTGCTAAACAGTGAGACTGCCTCACTGAAACAGTATCCTTCAAAGAGGAGAGCAAGTCAGTACCATGAACAACTCTTAAGACAGAAAGGTTCAGAAAAGCTTCAGTGCCAGCTTTGCACATAGTTACCATAGAATCATAGAATGGTTTAGGTTGGAAGGGACCTAAAAGATCATCTAGTCCCAACTCCCCTGCCATAGGCAGGGACACCTCGCACTAGATCACGTCGCTCAAAGCCCCATCCAGCCTGGCCTTAAACACCTCCAGGGATGGGGCATCCACAACTTCTCTGGGCAACCTGTGCCAGCGTCTCACCACCCTCAGAGGGAAATATTTTTCCTGATATCCAATCTAAATCTACTCTCTTCCAGTTTGAAGCCATTCCCCCTCGTGCTATCACTACATGCGCTTGTAAAAAGTCCCTCTCCACCTTTCTTGTAGGTGCCCTTTAGATACTGGAAAGCTGCTGACTTATCTTTATTCAGTGATCAATAACGCAGTACAGACATGCAATAGGCAAGTGAAAAGAATTAAAACCACGTAACCAAGAATGTCTTGTGGATATTATTGTAGATAACTAACATTTAGCAAACAGAGAATTTGCCTTGTTATACATTTAATGTTCATCACATACTTTTTCAGTCTAATATAATCCCTTTTTTCGAATAGTTTGATCTGGCTTGAAAATACAAAAGCTGTTAATATTTAATAATAGAAAATGCAAATTTTTATGCAATTCAAAAACTACTCACTTCAAAAGTATGCAACTAAAGTTAAGCTTTTACACACAGGACCAGCTCAAAGCTCACAGGGACAGCTCAAAGCTTCTCAAGAGCATAAGCAAAATTAATTTTGTCACACTGGGACTCATGACAAAATAACTATTTATTGTGGTAGCAAAATTAGTCCCTTGGGTCCACCTTTCTTGGGCAGACATAGCCTTCCACTGTCCCAACAGCGCTGCGATCCTGTCTAACAGGGAAAAGGAACGCAAAGGATCTAGTAGTCTCCAGTCACGCTTCTTTGCTGTTTTCTCTCAGAATGCTTGGACTGGTTTCTAATATTTGAAGCCTCTACCAAGAAAGGAAGGGAAAAGGGAAAAGGCAGTAGCCCCATGTCTTTTATATAATTCATACAGCCCCAACAGCCCGAGACACTTAGGGGGCAAATGCACGAGGGAACTGCCACACTAGCAATAAGCTAGCAAAGGTTGTGCAAAGAATTGACTGGTATAAACTGTCCTGAGATACACACAGAACCCAGGGGGCCATGACACTGTCCCATCAAACACAGGGCAAAACTACCTACTTGAAGTTGAGTGATTTGACTGTCCAGAGTGCTAAATCTCCAGAGCTCTGACTGACCGCAATACTCCATATCTCTGAAAATTGGCTCAGCTACACAGGAACATGAAGCTAGACTTTGTTACCTAATTTAAAAAGCATCTTTGTAAGTATTGGCCTGATATATCGTACTTGCTAATGGGAAGTAAACATGGTTAATTTAAAAGTTCAACATCTGTGAAATCTGGAGCTAACCAGATATTATTAAAATAGCATAGATAATTCCAAAGCAAACTACAGTATCTGCACTATTTTTCTATTAGAAAAGTCTTTTGTTACTAACACTAATTCACATCTGCTATATTACATTATAGCCATTATTACTGCCGAGCTCTTAGAATCACAACAGCTGATATGATAGCGGGAGAAGAACAACAATCGCACATAAGAGCAGTCATTAACCTTCATGCAAAATCTATGGCATAGTTGTATTTTGTACTGTTATTCTGTGATAGTCTATTATGAATATTCATCAATGATAATGATAATACCTATTGTTATGTTATTTACTCATACTTGTAATATTCTTATTAGTATAGAGGTCTCAGAACATTTTACCATAGCAAAAAAACCAAAACCATCATATACTTCTAATGTTTGGCTCAGACTACCAAAGACAGATGTTAAAAGATTGTGACTCAGAACCACTGAACTTTTCCTGGCATGGAATTTGTATGCTTCAAATGATGTAACTGCTGCACTCTTTTTGTCAATGATGTATAAGAAAAACGTTAATCAAAAGTTTCTTTCGTGGTGGCCTCACAAGCAAAACTATTCATTAAAGATGATCCAGGAAAGGGCTATACTTAATTTGATGATGAAACGTCCTAGAAGTAGCACTGTTTGGGACATCTCATTTCAGTACAATTCAACCCTAAAAACTGGCTAATCTACAGATGAGCTACTAATTCATCTTCAATTTTCTCTTCTGAACCTGCTCTTTCAAAAAAAAAAAAAAAACACCACCAACAAAACTTGCTACAGTCAATAGAAAAATAAACAGTCTGTTGATCAAACTGGATCACATTTGAAGATCAAATTCATGTTTTCGAACTTTGAATACAAGAAGACAGGAACGTCATTTCCACATTAATCTTCTCTAAGTTAGCTGTACCACACATCTTCTAGCCATAAATCCTTGCTTCCAATGTAAATTTTCCAGTCATCTTACTCAGAAAAGTAAAGTTACTCCTACATGATCTCTCCTCACCGACTAAGTAGGAATACTGGGGTATTGACAACCATGTAATTACACGTGATCTCCACCCACCTCACCCCCCCTCATTATTTTTTTTTTTTAAACAAAGAAATGTAGCATTCATTAGCAATTGTTTTAGTAACTTACATTTATAGCTGATGGATTGAGGACAAGTTTGCATCCAAACCAAATTAAACATGTTGTTGTAACAGCAAACGTAGAGACAAATAGAATCTGAAAATTTGGTATCTGAAAAACAGTTTCAGAATGGGTTTCTCTCACATTTTAACCACAGGGAAAAATAAAAAATAAAAAAGATAATTCCCAATAATATCTTATACTTACCACATTAATTTTATTCCTTGCTATAGCAAAGCTCACAACTGCTGAAGGAATACACTGGGAAAATTAAAAGAGAAGACTAGTGGGATATTCTGCACAAAGAATTTTATATATATTTCTATACATGTATTTTATATCATCTGAATTCATATTTCAGTTAACTTAGACAAACAGATCAGAAACTCTGAGGAAAGTCCATCACTCTTATCTAAACTCATTAATTACAATTAGTATCTGAGGATTACAAGAGGTTTAAACATGCCTTCCATATCCCTCAGTTTTGACTAGCTACCCAGCACAGTGTGATGGGTAAAGGAAAGAAAGAAAGTCTTTCATGTGGCATTTCATGCCTTTGTTATTTTCAATTAACTCTAGAAGGCCTGAGATCCTTGAGCAGGAAAAGAAAAATGCTGCTACTCCCAAACTGGGCCTCCACGTTCTTTTAAACAGACAAAGTCATGGTTGTGTAAGCTAAAATTTGGCCTGTCTCAACACAGCTCTGAAGAACTTTGTAAAAACTGATCCGAGTCAAATTACACTTTAAGAATTGTACCTGGGATCTCCAATATGTACACTAGGAACTGTGTTTCTTAAGGGCAGAGCTAAATGGAAAAAATCATACATAACTGAAAAGTTTTTCGAAGTGATTTCTCTATGCCTTAGCTGTTCCCCACCACAATAGATACGGTATCATTACAGAACCACAAATACATAATGTTACAACATACTAATAAGCAAAACAAAAATATACTCTACTAAAACTATTAAAAATGTTTCCATGTTAAATAGTGGATCATGTAACAAATGTTGCATTTCTTTACTAATTATCTTTTCATACATCTGAGCACTGATGGCTTAACAATGGAACCACTATAAGTAGATTAATAGCGACATTTAAAATTCTTGGCAGCACTTCCTTAACACCTAAATGACCTGTATTTAACATAATTAAAATGTCCTTTTATGTCCTGGATACCCTAGAGTTTCTAGAACACTACATGACTATGTTTAGGCTCCTGAATCCTACGACTAGTCAAGATGGTCAAAAAAACTTAGAGTGCAATTCAGCTCATGCTAAACTAGACACGTAGTGGTCAGTTGGCCATACAGCTCTCCAGGCTCTTCCAACTACAGTGACTGCATTATCTGTAGTAGGAGCTGTAACACTTTGCTCACATACAGACACCCAAATGTACACATCTTCACTCAGAGCAAGCCATTCAAACCCCTTGTGATAACCTTCTGCACCTACCAGATCTTTGGAAATTCTCAATAAATCCAAAGTTCAAAGAGACAAGATTTGTGGCAGAAAAAGAGACATCTGAGTAACTAACACTAATGTTGCAGAGAATAACCCACCAGTGAAGATACTAACTTCAAAAACTGCTTCAACTTTATTCTAATGCCCCTAGCAGAAATGTAAGGTACAACTCATTCACAGAGCAAGTCCTGGGACTTGTTTGTTTAAAGTAAAGCATTAGTCTTGCACCTAACTTAAAACAAATCTGCAAGCCAAGTTGCAAAAATAACAATGACAGAACAGAATCCTGTCATGAACAAAACAAGTATATCAGACTCATCTTATGCACACAGATCAAAAGTGTATATATTAAGCATATATAATATGGTAAAATAAGTATGAGTCCCTAAAAATACAGTAAAAAATACTGAACTTTGGTAAGTGTCAGACATCTTTAATGCATATTTTACTAATTAGTAATATTCAAGAGAACTTTTTACTCTGCTTCAGTATTTGGATATTATGGCAAAATACATGGAAAAACTACTACTTTGAAATACACTCTGAAATACATTCTGACAGCATTTATCCGGGAAATTCCTCAAATACTTAACAATGCAGATTTTCTTAAAATCAAGCATGAAAAATTGTTCAAGTGGATAACTACTGTATTCCAGTGGTGAGCTGGTTAATGAAAATGGTAGCACAAACCAGTTGTCTTTATGAAAGCCCACTTAATGAACAGTTATATAGAATTAAATCTTCCATGAATAAAGTTAGTAGTAAAAAGACAGACAGAATAGGAAGACAATAAACCTACAAAAATTATTTACTACCGATTTTGCTGTCAAACAGCCACAGCAAATAATTAAGAATGCTTACTGAACCTGCTGCACAACGTAAATAATCCATTTCAGATGGAAAAATATTTCCCAGATATAGCGAAAAGCCAGAAGTAATAAGGAGGCAAGTCTGCAAAGCAACAAATAAGATAAATTAATATGAATAAAACTATTTTTTATAAAGCAACTAGCCGGATAGAAATCAGTAATTCCTTTCAAATTAAGCTACTGATGAACATTTAATAATGCAGCCTTTGTGTGAATAATTTTGAAGCAAAATATCAAAATATGCTGAGTTCTGAAGATGTTTTGCTGGTTACCAAGACTCGCTACTGAACAATACCATTTGAAACAAGACAGTGTGAATCAAGCTTTGTGCCCTGACTTGGTGAATACCTAATAAAATGAGCAAACAGTAATTGCGGTGCTTAGTGGTAAAAATGTTTCAGAAACCTCAACTAAGCCTCTACTTTGCATTCCCTGCTTGGCTCCACCAACATTCATTATGCATATGGGCAGCTGAGCAATTACCAACTAGAAAGCAGTAACAAAACTAATATTAGGATATATTGATGAAGATTCTTCCACCTATATTCCTCTCTCTCTCCAAATTCTCTTCCTGCTTTGGTCCAGTGGCACACCCATAAATGTTCAACTCTTCCTGTTCCCTTGCTAACTATTTTATAGTTTATTACTATAACTATTATTTAGTTTATTTCATAACTACCAGAGTTACACTCTCAGCAATAGTGTATTCTATTAATATTTTTTGGTTTTGCTTGTCATTTCTCAGAGTAGGCATTTCTTTGAAGGGGCTGGGGAAGATGGGAGACAGAATGGCTCATTTGTTTTATTTAGGCATTTTTTTTCATGTTACAAAATTATGGGAGTCTTTAAAAAGTCCTTGTCAAAAAATGACAGAAAATAAGGATAGCATATACGTGTATATAAGCACACTCAGAGAATTCTGGTGGACTGGAAGAATACTATTTATAGAACTTAAAATTGTGCTTGAAGCACATTGAATTGCTCCTGCACAAGAACAGCCCATACTAGCAGCCACTTTGATGTCACTCTATGGTTTGGTTCCTGAAGTAGAGGTTTTGTTCACTATGACTTCTGTTGCTTAGCATACAGACTTTCCTTTCTGAACAGTCTTTCAGAAAAGTTGAGAAAGATTAACCACTATAATACTTGGGAGAAAAATCTAATTGGAATTTATTGGATTAGTTTATTTAAAAAATTGCACTTTTGTTTATCCATAAAATTTGTGCTTCTTGGTAATATGACTTCAGCAAATGATCCCTAAACATTAGTATCTCAAATCAGTAAAAAAGGAAAAATCTAATTAAAGACAGTTGTTCTTTATGACAATTAAGTTTGAGGAAATTTAATGCAAAGAAAGCCAGCTCTTATTTTGCTCTCTTTTTATGTAACAGTACATCTGAAAGGAAATCCAAGTTTCACAGATTGTCACAAAGGAAAAAATGTTCAGCTGTTTCCATGAAAATAAGGCAATACTTTTATTCACTGTAAGTGATTACCATACTAACAGTGAAACATTTTTAGCTCTTAATAAAAAATACTCTTCAAAACACATAAGCTGACAGAAAAAGAAAAGATCAAATTCTAACTGCTATAATGAACTTTAATCAACTTGGCTCAGAATATGAAGAAACATGATGTACATGCAAGATCAGTGTCCTATGACTGTAACAGTGACACAAAAATTCAAATCATTGTGACATTCATGCAAGAAACGGATGTATATACTTCTCTACATGAAGATTCTACCAAATAATGACGTGACTACTGAACCCTGAAAGATGAAAGTGGCACTTAAGTACCATATATATTTTCAATGCCAAAATGCTATGATGGTAAGTAAATTACTTTTAACAGTTAAAAATATGTTAATAGAATGCATATTATCAGGATACTTTACATTCTTTACTAAAAGGCAGTACTTATACACACATATGGGTTGATACTTACCACTACCAGACATACTCTGTTTATGCTACATGATTATTATTAAAGATAAAAATCAGCCTTCATACAGCATCTTTGATTAGTGCAGAATTATCCAAAGAATACCATTAGTCACTGAAGTGTTACATTCTGAATTTGCTAAATATGTTCCTTTCTGTACAAAAATTTATATTCAGTACTATCAGTGATGAAATTGTCAGTCCCCAAACGATGTGAAACAGAACAGATTACTGGGCACTGAGACCCCACATACATTTTTAAATTTTGTATCATTTAAAGTACTTACTCCCATCAGCAAAGAAAAGATCCATGTTCTGTAACTAAAGCAAGGATGCAGCCTCTTTGATAGCTGAAGGTCACTGGATTTGATATCTGGTATATAATTTCCATTCTCTTGTTTTCCCCGCTCCAAAGTTGGCATCCTGTCATAGCTAAATTCTTCTCTGTAGCCTTCTTCCCTGGTCATAACACTTCACAAAGGCAATTAAATAATAATAATGAAAATGTAAATTATGAAGAAAGACCAAAAATATAATTTAGTTTGTTCATGTACTCAGATTAGTGCTCAACTAGATTTTTGCCTATTTAAGATAAAATCAATAAAAGCAATATTTAGTAATGAGCTATATTTACATTTCAAAATATGTAACCATTCTAACAATTTACTTGCATACTATAAGTAAATTACATCCTATAGCCACAGTTCATAATAATACAGTACAAACACCAAGAAAATGCAATTTTATATGTCTATGATACCTCAATAGAATTTTATTTTAAGATTTAAGAACTATTTCTGGAGGTGTTTAGTTTGAGGGTAACTCTATAACCAAAGTTTTTTCTTCTTTTTAAACTCTAGGTAAGAAAAGATATTTAAACATGTTGAGATATTAACTTCCATTTGATTTTAATACTTATCAGGTATCTAAAATGACAGACTTCACTATGAGTCAAATGAACTCATATACTCACAATAACTCAGCTACAGCAAACTTTTTCTAATTTACCCAGTATCAACCATTTTTCTTGTTCACTTTGCCCTTTTTTATTCACCTCACTGCTCACCAATCTGTTCAAATACCTTCAGGGGTATCTTATATTAGAATTAAGTTACTGCAGATTTTTTCAACAGTTAAAAACCTTCATGCTTACCTTCAACCAAAAAGTTAACTGTCAGTTTAAAACAGTCTTGTGAACACAGCTGCTTGTACACTTTGTGATATTCTCACCGTTCAGTGAGTCATGCCGTCTTTGAAAAGTTCTCCCTTACACTTTGGCTTTCAACAACATCTATTCAGATACGGAACAAAAGCACAGCAAAAACTTCAGTTAAGCCAGGGAACAGGAAAATGCCTCCTGAATTTTAATTAACAGAACACACTAGAAAATGACTGTACTACATTCTCACAGGGCTGCTTCCAAATCAGACCAACAAATTAAAAAAGTTTCAAGTCTCTTTTTCATTTGAGTACTACCCCTTACTCGGCATCTTAAATAAGACCTTCCTCATAGTTTACCACTTTTAGTTATTATAATAGCCAATGATAACAATATTCAACAATCTAGTTCTTTTTTCCAACAAGCAAAAACTATTTACAATGCCATATTCTCCTAGAATGAACTAAAGATAAAAATTCAAGTATCCCAACAAGTTGGGAAGTTAGAAAGTTAGGGGTTAGAAATCTATCAAGAATATCTTCACTGTAGAACTCCTCTTTATCTTTTTCTACTAACCCTAATTTTCTAGAGTGTTCAGATAAACCCTGCACACTTCAGTTGTGCTGAACACCAGCACTTACAGAACATCATGAAGACTAAACGACAAATTTTAAATCTAGCAGGCAACAGTGACATGCAATGGCCAGTGTACATTGGATCCAGTCCTCCTGCTTATTAGGCAATGAAAAAAAAAAGAAAAAAGAATGCTTTTATCTTGAAGATGTTGGCACCTTGACAGCTACAGCAATGACAGGGTCTTTTGTATAAACTTTAAACACTGTTGTAACCAAGACACAATTAAATCTTCAGTACTCTGAAGGGCATCACCTTTAAAGTATGCTGGAAAAACTTTAGTACAGCACTCCTTCTCAATTTGTATGGAGTGTAGATTTTGCTCCTCTCATAATGTCAGCCAATACTGAAAGAATACTAAAATGTTACAATTGTTTTAATAAACTGAAACATGGAAATTAATATAGCATACACAGCACTAGACACAGCTGTAAACTGTGATAGAAAAGGCAAAAAAAGAGACTGTGTAGCGAAGCAAAATTGTCTTAAAGTGATTAAGCTCTTCTGTTCCTGTGTTCACATAAGAAACATTATGCAAATATTTCCATTATCTGTAACTTTTAAAAGACTATGGTTTAATGGAAAATGGGCAATACTTCACATCTTTTTCAAGGAATGCTAGGTACTGGTTTGCTCCAACACAAATTGCTATAGATACAAAACAGGATCATATTTTATCCCTTTTGACCAATTTAGGGAGATAAAAAAAAAAAAAAGTTTTTTTTTTTTTACATAAAATTGGTGAGATACTCAGGTATTTACTGAATGAGCAGTGCTCAAACCCTAGAATTTTTTGTTCACAATTCCAAGTGTTTCAGTCGGTATTGTACCTGAAAGCTCCCTCTCTCAAGCATGGCACTATAGTGTTTTCCCTGGTTATGGTAAAATTCCTTCTGCCCTCTTTCCTGTGTACTTCTGCATATTTACCGTTTTCCATTTTGCACAGAGGTTCACCACACAATTACAGTACCCTCTGCATTTGGCATCAGTGCCAACAAAAAACACCTAAACATCACAGCTCAGTTTCTACTCTAAAAGTTTTCTGGGGGCTTTATTTTAGTTTCCCTTAATTTCATGTTCCTGATTCCATGAAAAGTGTTGGATCATTTTTATGTACACACATTGACAAGGCAAGATCTGGTAGCCAGAGCCCAAGTCACAGGTCAAGACCTTATAATGCCAGGTAAGGTACAAAGGTGCTGTACAAAGAGATTCCTCCTAATTCTAAAGGGTGCATAGGAAACCCACACAAAGACTGCAGGAAATAAAACAATGCCAACAGAACACTACAGGCTTCTGAAAAGGTTTTACAAATTAAGTGGTTTTATGTTAGGCCAAAAGACCTCAAGTGATGATAATCAAATCAAATCAAATCGTCAGAGGCTACGAAGAACTACTTACTTCCACCACTGAAATGACCACTGAACAAGTTCAGACTGCCTGAGGTAGTTATAGCAGATACTACGTCATTTGCCAGGACTGTGCCGTGTGAACATCCTCCACAGTAACCACAAAAGACAAAAAGCAGATTGAAAATTGTAACTGATTTGCCAAGGCACAATATGATAAAAAGATACATAAACTTATCATTGTTCTACTTTTGTATCAGTAATTAATAACAAAGCATTCTGTCCCGGTACAGTTGCCCTAGCACTGAACCCAGGCTCATATCCATGTTCCCAAATCTAAACGCAAAAGCAACAGCACCTGAAGCTCTGGTGAAATTTATTTTTACCATGCTCACCAACCCTTCCTTTTTCTGATGAGCTTTTATTAGGTACGCTACCTATGTGCTCTTTCACACAATATTTAACTATACTATTTTAGCTCATTATCTGTACTCCTTGTTCAATATTTTCAGCTCTTTTAAAGTCAGCTCTTTGAAGTGTTTTGCTTCTCTGGATCTGATTTCTCAGCCCTTGTTTCCCAGCTCCTGTCTTGGGGCATGTACTGAACCAAGAGCGAAATGTAGGCCAAATAGCTTCAAAAGGATGTCTTGCTTCCCTAGTATAACATAAACTTCTTTGGATTTAGTCCTTCATGTGAATCATGATCTGAAGAGTTTAAACAGGTTCAGTCAGTATATGCACTATCCATTGCATGCTATTAAAATACCAAATACTTCTAGTTTTATGGATATCATAAACGCGCTACGTTAGCATTTTAAAGGACATCCAGACTGAATACTGGTATTTTTTGCCTAGGCCATTTTCTTGCAATAAGATTCCTGAGAAGCACAGCCTGCCAAGGCTGTTATAAACTACAGGATCTTCAGATGGGAATTTATGGACGTGTAACTACTCCCCTCCTCCAGAAAAACAATTTTGTTACCTGTCATGGTTTTGCAAACACCCCCCCCTCTGCCTGCACTCCACAAGACTCTTAGTAAAAGAAAATGGTACTTAAAATGCTCTAAATCAATGTATCTAAAAGTGGAGGCTGTCACTCCCTCAGTTCTAAAGAGGTCACTGACTACAGACACTCATACACATTTCTCCTCCCAAGACCATCACCTCAGTTACTTCAGAGCAAGACACCGGAACCTGTTTATAATTACGGGCAATTTCTTCAGGTCTAGGAACTGTATAGAACTCTATAAAAGTGTTAAACAATCTACAATGCACTCCTAGCCCTTCTTTGCCTAAATAATGCTGAGTTAACCATACAAGCAGAAAACAAAAGGTTGCCAAAGACAACTGCTAGCCTAGTCTCAGAATCTGATCACAGACTACGCCACCTTTTGCATCAGCCATAAAGTAATTTCCCGTAAAAGTATATACAGCTCTGCAGAGCTTCCTGAAACGGTCTCTTTTAAGTGTCTTATGCTGCAGTTACCATTGAAATTACTGGGATGCTGAGCTCATCAACTCAAAAACTGTGAGAGATGGAATTGTTTTGCTTCAGCCATTTTGTATGTTGACGACACAAGCAGAGCTGTGTAACTTAGAAAAACAACTCCTTCAAAGGAGGAAAGTGTGAATTGAGTTTGTGATAGGCTAACAGGTCATGAAAGAATATATGCCCTAAAGTACCTAACCAATGGGAAAAGGGGACAGGACATAAATATCTGAAGTTTTGTACCTAAGTGTGCTCTTTTTGAGAGGCACCCGACTCAGCTGACTCGTTTATTTTGATCCTGAATAAACTTTTATCTTTGCTTCAAAGACTTTGTCCTCTCTACATTTTTATCCGTAAGCGAGTGTTTCTCACAAAAACTATGCTTTGTGAAACATGATTTGATAAACAAAACTTAAAAGGGGCTTACACAAGATACCTAAAGTGCACTGCACGAAGGGAACTGGTAAAAATACCAACTATGGAAATGACAAGCAAGTCAGTAAAATTTTCTTTCCTCTAGAGACACAACAGCTCCCACATTAATGATATGAAGCCAAAAATACTGTTTTTTCTGTTAACCAAGTTTGCAATGTTCTAGAGCTTATTCTACCATTTTGAAACTGGCTGCTACCAACACTACAGCAATTCGACAACGTGCCATTTGCATGTGCATACTCTCCCATGCGCTCCAGCTTACCACATCGGAGAGACCCCACGTCTGACTTACTCCCAGTGCCACACAAGCGCACCCAGAGCCCTCAGCCCAGGGGAGATGGCTGCCTGCGGGCTTTGCCTGCCCAGGCCTCCTCACTTACAGGCACCCAAAAAACCTGTCACACAGTAGGACTGCCATTCCAGACAACATCACCACCAACCAACAGGCTGCGCACACCCCTTTGCCTTAACCTTTCTGTGGTAACACGACACCATCTTTAATGTCTCCTCAATCTGCCGCTTTGAAACCCTACTGAAGGAGGTCCTCCCACCCTCCTTTCTGCCAACGGTGCCACCACTCGCCCCTACCAGGAGAGGGCGCTGTACGGCCCCTGGTGACGAGCCAGGGCAGCGGGGGTGACAGCTCCGCGGTTTTACGGACACCGACCCCTCACAGCCGGGGGCAGAGGCGCCTCCGAGGGCCGCCGCCCCCTCACGGCGGG
>NW_009648043.1:2588151-2611414 GCF_000708025.1 Charadrius vociferus
CGCGCCCGCCCGCCCGCCCCGCCCCATCCAGTCCCCGCGCCCGCGGCGGGAAAAGCCGCCTCTCCCCGATAACAGCTCCCCACCCCATGGCACGCGGCGTGGGCTTTTTCACGTGTCCAGGAGCGAGCGGCCTGATTGGCCGGCGGCGTCGAGGCGGCTTGAAGCGCGGCCGTAGGAGGGGGCACTGAGGGGGCGGTCGGGAGGGGGCTGTTTGCTGTGGCGTGGGGGGCAGCTCGGCGATGTTCGGCGTTCTCTCTAAGGTGTTCTCCTACTTTTGGAGACGCGCAGGTGACGAGGAAGGAGAAGATGAGAGATGGGCGGGCTCAGGTAGGGTTTCCTGGCCCTGTTGTGGGTTTGCGGTGGCAGATGCAGGGCCTGTGAGTGGCTTTGGAGCCCTGAGGGCGTTAGTGGGCTCATCTATCACGTGAGTGGGGCTGAGTGAAGACCTGTTTCCTTAAGAAAGGAAGTCGGGAAAAGAAGACAGCTTTTTGATTACGGAGTACGTGGGGGTGTTCCTAGCAGTACTTTTTTTTCTGTGTTTTCTGGGTGGGACAGGTTACTGGTCCTGCTTAGAGTATGGGGTGAGGTGTGAGAGGAGTGTTGTGGTGGGTGAGGGATGCTTTGGGCTTTCCCTTATACTACTGTCTTAATAAATAAACCTTCTTCATCTTTCTTGGGCTGTAGAATGGAGATGATAGCGTATCTTTATTTTGATGCTCTGAAAATGGTGTAAATTTCACATGCTTTTAGTAGCATTATTCAATGTAGCAAAAAGTGCTTTTTTCATATTTACAAATACAGAAAGCAAAAAAAATTACTTACTGTATTAATGGTCTTGCTTGTGCCTGGAGCTAGTAATATGTTAGAAATCTACCATAGCATACTTCAGCTTTAAACCTGAAGGTGTAGTGCAGTGCTGTTGAGTGAAAGTTTGTGTGATATGTAAGTAGATACTACTTCTCATACAAAAGACTTGAAACACCTAGGTCTCCTGGGAAACAGCACCACATTTCAGTTCAGTACTGTATTAACTATAATATTATATGAACAAATGTGAAGAACCAATTTCTATAACTTGTTTAGTTTTTCTGCTTTTTCAGTATAGAAACCTTAGAGGTGTTGGATTCCCTATTCAAACAGTACTGAATAACTTCTTTTGCTGTGGAAAATCATTAAAATAGATGCTGGCCCAGAGCTTTTTGGATAAGCTGTTTACCTTGCAGGTATTTTTTTTTTATCTCAAGTTTTTCCAGGTATTTGAATATATATGTATATTCAACTACCAGGTTCTGCAACTGAGATGAGGTAATCCTGGCCTGGCTGAGCAAAGACCTTTGGCTGGAACTCAGGGGGGAGGAAAAAAAAAAGTTCATGATCTCTGGAAGAAGGGGCAGGCAACTCAGGGGGACTACAAGGATGTTGTGAGATTATGCAGGGAGAAAGTTAGAAGGAGCAAAGCCCAACTAGGACTTAATCTGGCTATTGCCATATAAAACAATAAAAAATGTTTCTATAAATACATTAACAACAAAAGGTGGGCTAAAGAGAATCTCCATCCTTTACTGGATGCAGGGGAAAGCAGTGACAAAGGATGAGGAAAAGGCTGAGGTACTTAATGCGTTCTTTGCCTCAGTCTTTAACAGTAAGACCTGTTGTTCTCTGGGTACCCAGCCCCCTGAGCTGGAAGACAGGGAAGGGGAACAGAATGAGCCCTCCATTATCTGAGGGGAAATGGTTGGCATTGGTGTAGCACCTGCTACACCACTTAGACGCACACCAGTCTATGGGGCCAGATGGGATCCCCCCAAGGGTACAGAGGGAGCTGGCACAAGTGCTCACCAAGCCACTTTCTATCATTTATCAGCAGTCCTGGCTAACTGGGGAGGTCCCAGTTGACTGGAAGCTAGCAAACGTGACGCCCATCTACAAGACAATTTGGATCAGGTGATCCTTCCAGCCTGGTATTCTGTGACTCAAAGAAGGTTGGGAAGGAGGATCTGGAGAACTAGAGGTCTGTCAGTCTGCCCGCAGTGCTGGGGAAAGTTATAAAGCAGATCATCTTGAGTGTCATCACATGGCACATACAGGACACTGAGTAGATCAGGCCTGGTATGCATGGGTTTATGAAAGGCAGGTCCTGCTTGACTAACCTGATCTCCTTCTACAAGGTGACCCATTTAGTGGATTAGGGAAAGGCTGTGGGTGTTGTCTACCTAGACTGTAGTAAAGCCTTTGACACCATTTCCCACAGCATTCTCCTGGAGAGACTGACTTCTCATGGCTTGGATGGGTGTACACTTCGATGGGTAAAAATCTGGCTGGATGGACGGGCCCAAAGAGTGGTGGTGAATGGAGTTAAATCCTGTAGGCAGCCAGTCACAAGTGGTGTTCCCCAGGGCTCAGTCTTGGGGCCAGTTCTGTTTAATATCTCTATCAATGATCTGGACGAGGGGATCGAGCGCATCTTCAGTAAGTTTGCAGATGACACCAAGTTGGGCAGAAGTGTTGATCTGTTTGGGGGAAGGAAGGCTCTACAGAGGGATCTGGACAGACTGGATCGATGAGCCGAGGCCAATGGTATGAGATTCAACAAGGCCAATTGCCAGGTCCTGCAGCTGGGTCACAACAACCCCATGCAGCACTACAGGCTTGGGGAAGAACGGCTGAAAAACTGCCCAGCAGAAAAGGACCTGGGGGTGTTAGTTGACAGCCGGCTGAATATAAGCTGGCAGCCCAGGTGGCCAAGAAAGCTAATAGCATCCTGGCATGTATCAGAAAGAGCGTGGCCAGCAGGACTAGTTGTCTCCCTGTACTCAGCACTGGTGAGGCCCCACCTCAAGTACTGTGTTCACTTTTGGATCCCTTACTACCAAGAAAGACATTGAGGTGCTGGAGCGTGACCAAAGAAGAGCAGCCAAGCTGGTGAAGGGTCCAGAGCACAAGTCTTATGAGGACCAGCTGAGGGAAGTGGGGTGGTTTAGCCTGGAGAAAAGGGGGCTGAGGGGAGACCTTATTGCTCTCTACAACTACCTGAGAGGAGGGTGTAGTGAGGTGGGGGTTGGTCTCTTCTCCCAAGTAACAAGCGTAGGACGAGAGGAAATGGCGTCAAGTTGTGCCAGGGGAGGTTTAGCTTGCATGTTAGAAAACATTTCTTCACTGGGTAGTCTGTTCCAATGCTTGACAAGCCTTTCAGTGAAGTGGTTATGTCGCCATCCTTGGAGGTATTTAAATGACGTGTAGATGTCAACATGGTTTAGTGGTGGACTTGGCAGTGTTAGGTTAATGCTTGGACTTGATGATCTTAAAGGTCTTTTCCAACCTAAATGATTCCATGATTCTCCGGTTACATGTATGTATCAGGGGACAGGAGACTGGAGTGCAGCCCTGCAGAAAGAGATCTGGGGGTTTGGGTTGATGGCAAGTTGAATATGAGTCAACAACATGCCCTGGCAGCAAAAAAAGGGCCAACTGTGTCTTGGGGTGCATCAAGCACAGCATAGCTAACCAGTTAGGGGAGGTGATTGTCCCACACTGGTGCTGCCCCACCTCGAGTACTGTGTGCAGTCTTGTGCACCCCAGTATAAGGACACCAGCTATTGGAGTGTGTCCAGAGGAGGGTGACCAAGATGGTGAAAGGCCTTGAGGGCAAGACTTATGAGGAGCAGCTGAGATCACTTGGTTTGTTCAGCTTGGAGAAGAGAAGGCTGAGGGGTGATCTCATGGCAGTCTACAACTTCCTCATGGAGGACAGCAGAAGAGGAGGTGCTGATCTCTTCTCTGGGGATCAGCAATAGGACACAAGGAAATAGAATGAAGCTGAGTCAGGGGAAATTCAGATTGGACATTAGGAAAAGCCTCTTCATGGAGGGAGTGGTCAGTCGCTGGAACAGGCTCCCTAGGGAAGTGGTCACGGCACCACGCCTGTCATAGTTCACGGAGCATCTGAATAACACTGTTAGGCATATGGTTTAGTTTTAGGTAGTCCTTTGAGGAGCAGGGAGCTGGACTTGATCATCCTTATGGATCCCTTCCAACTCAACATATTCTATGACTTTTTCATGCAGCTTGAAGAGTGTTCTTTTTACAATGTAGTTTATATTTAACTGGGTTTGTAATTGGTTGAAACCATAAATTGCCAGAAGACTTAAATACTTAAATGTGAAACTAATTACTTGGCAACTGTTCGTATTTTTAGTTGAACAAGAGAACGACTTTCTGGTAGAAGGGATAGCACTTTTAGTAGCATTCATTACTTGTTGCATAGTTCTGTAAACAAATGATTTGTTTTTATGTCAACCCTTTTCCTCTGAATGCAGGTGATAAAGAAATAAAAACTGTACAAGGAATAGTGACAAGATTTTGCCATGATTATGGGATGATAGATGACATGATAATCTTCACAAAGGATGTTGTTACAAAAAATATGATGCTGACTGTTGGACAGGAAGTTACTGCTACTGTTGAAGAGGATAGAACGTCAGGTGGCCTGAAGGCCATCAGGGTAAGAGATGAAGATAAATAGTAGTCTCGCTTTCTCTGTAAATCCCTTGAGACTTTCTTTTGGAAGTTACTATAGTTTTTAGCCTCCTGAATTTGACAAAATAGGAGACATTGCCAGCCCTTCACCTAGTGGGGATAAGTTGTTTGGGGGGTTTTATTATTATTTTATTCCATCTCCTTTAAAATGTTGATCTGTTAATACTGATTCTCTGAATATAGGTCTAGATGTACTGAATACAAAACTATTGCTTGAGATAATTGCATCAGAATTTGTTTAATCATACCCGGTTCAAATCTCTGTGTATTAACTGATTTTGAGCTTCCAAGTCCATTTTATGTTATTGTTATGTGAATAGATAGGAAAATAAAAACAGGGGCTGCAAGTTTACTTTTTTTTTTTTTTTTTGCACAGAAGTGAATAAGAACATAAATTTCATAACTTCCTGTTGTAAAAAGTTGGCAACTTAATGTCATGAAAAGTTATAAAAACAGGAGATTTCAGTATCTTTCTTGCTTAACACTTCATTTGTAAACCTACTTCAAGCTTGATTATATGTTGTGGCAGTTTTAAACTACTGTAACTTTTTTATAGTATAGGCTCAACTCTGAGGTCCCTGTGATAATCTAGCTGAGAAGCCGAGCCAAGTGGCCCTTCTCCATATAGATATTATGTATGTCTGGCACTTCAAAGACTGACAGCAGTGCAGAAGCAGTTGATAACTACATGGTATAGAACACATCATCTTGGCTTGTATCTGCTTGGCTTAACTGCATTATACTTTTAAGTACAGCTGTAGACTAGTGTACTTCATCTAATAAACTCACCCTGACCAGAAGTCTGAGGGGAAGCTTAAGCTGCTTGTATAGCGCAAATCACAGCACAACTAGTTTAAAAGTTAACTTGAGTTTTCTAGTAAATGAATGTTTTATAATTAAGCATCTTATCAGCTCGTGCCTATCTATGAAGAATGTAATCAGCAAACATAGTGGCTTCAGGGGTCATGTTTCAGATAATAGGAAGGTAATAATTAGCCAAAGTATTCTAATGTATGTAGTAATCTTATTAGAAAGTTCTGATACGCAAGTTTAATGAGAATGTAAATTACCAGATTCAAGAATTTGTCATTACTATGTTAAATTGGCAAATGATACATAAATTGGGGGAGTTAACAGATTGAAGAATTTGTCATTACTGTGTTAAATTAGCAAATGATACATAAATTGCGGAAAGGAGGTTAAAACCCTGCATTGATTAGCATATAGTGTTTCTGATTCCTCATGCCTTTCTTTTATGCACCATCCTGATTTTGGTACTTAAGAGACATTTTGGTCAGTTGCCAGCAGTGTCCAGACATAACCAGCTGTCATATGGAAGTGAGTTTGTACTATCTCAACACAGTCAGTAATTCTGTCAGTACCAAGTGGCATACATTAATAGAGTAAATTACAGTTCATAGCTGAAACTGCTAGTATCTCTGTGGTAATGTATTGTACACTTTTCAGAATTATTCTGACCAATCCTGAAACTGTTCATACTAATGGTAAGTAGAGGCAAACCTTTAAAAATACTTTCATCTGTCACCATGGGATTAGTCCTTATTTATATTTCTCTTCTGTTAGATGTGGCTCTTCTCTTGATGATAAACTTCAGCATATATATGAAGGTCCCTTGGATTTTTCTGTGCACTCTTATGGAAAAGAGTTTCATGGCTTCTAAGTAAGGCCCTGAATAGCAGCAGAGGCATTGATATATCTAAGGAAAGCAAGGTTGTATGGTGTATTCTCTTCCTTGCTCCTCACCCCCCTCAAAATGTGCAGATTTGACCCATCTGTTTTAATTTTCCAGGAGTCTGAAGGTCAGACTAACTCAAACTACCAAACACTTGGAAATCCAGGGGGTCATGTACATGTGCAGAGGCCTCTACAATGTATCTGTGATGTGCAGGACATGTAACTGGTAGAGCATCATTGCTGATAAAGCATCTAATTAAAATTGAGAAAAGGATGCATATTGTGAAGGGCATATGTATGTGAGCTTTATGCACAGACAACACATCTATGACTGGAAGTATAATAAAAATTTTAACACTGCCTGTTGATGATACTTAGATTTTGAAGAGGTGCACTTAAGGCTGGTGGAGCCTCTGTAAAGAACGATCCAGTACCATCATAGGCTGCTTTGTGAGTGACCACATGAGCAGTTTAGTACAATACAGTTCCATTCACTGTAATGATCTTCCTTTGAGTATGACTGTGTGGACAAAGGAGAAGTGAAGGTTTGTCTTTGCTGTGAGAAAGAGTTGCCTCCTGTAAAACACATTAGTACAGGTGTTAGTCTAGAAAGTTGCTTTGTTATATTTCTTGCCTTGACTTTAAAAATCTCTGTAGGATTCAGAGGTCTAACTTCATCAGCTACTCTAGCTGTTAATCTTAGGGAAAGCTTTATCTAATTAACCTGTAAATAGGAAACCAATTCAAAGATGCTGGATGCCTGCTGATAAACTCCTCCCTACAGACTGGACTTGAGCTTAAAATAAATGCAGACCTCCGAGGAGATTTCTTTGTTCCAATGGTTGAATTGGCAGTAACTGTACTTTGTCTGATAAAATGAAGTTGACTAGAAATGTGATTTCTCCAGTAAGAGCAGACAGAAAATAAAAATACTGGAAGACTGACTTGATTTGCGTTTTACTCTGTGTAATGTTTGGAGGTTTAGATATGTTTTTATATATTCATGAAATTTGTAGTCTACTGAGGAATTGCAGTAGAGTTAATTGTACAGACTTTTTTCCAGCTCTGTTGCCGCTTTGGTAATAACTAGTGATATGAAAACTATTTCTGAAATGTTGGCATTTAATAATCATCTGGGTGGGTTTTTTAAATCTGGGTTTGTTAAGCATCTGTTTCTTAGTACTTTATTTCAGGAAGATATAAAATGTTATATGCTTCCATTTTTCTCTATTCTGTCATTCCTTTAACTCAAAATAGCAACAAGAACAATTTCTGAAGGCTAAAGTACATAAGATGTTTCATATTAAAGATTAGAACTATGTAAGAGACCAACACTAAGTTGTAAAATTAATTCCAGTTACATACAAAATTTTGAGGGGAGTTTTTCTTAGCAAATCCATTTAATTTTGAAACCAATGCAGTTTCATTTATTAAATAAAACTGAGAAAAAGAATATTAGTGGGGAGAGAGTTGTATTGTATGATCTGAAATGAAACATAGAAGGAAAGTGAAAGATAAGTCTTGTTTCTAAAAATATTGCCAGCTATAGGACTATCAAGATGGTTGGTAAAATAGTACTCACGCACAGAGTCAAAAAATAAATTAGTTTAAATCTTCTTTCTCCTTGTTTTCCTTCTGAGTGACAGCTTTCACAATACCATTGAAATACTGTCATCACTCCAAAACACACAAACCTGGTAACTGAGAAACTACATAAAGATCTCCAAAACAACTAGGATTGTTTAGCAATTGTGGGATGTTTTGCTGTATGTGCTAGATAAAGGCCCTCTCGAAAGTACTAGAGATTAACATAACGATTTGTCTTGTTCGTGTTTGTGATGAGCCCTTAAGTCCTGCAGAAGATCTTTTCTGGCAGTGTAGTTTTTGACTGGGCGAGTATCTTAAGGCCAAGCTTATGCCTAAAGCTGACAGAACTCTATAGAAAGTTGAAATCCAAGGGCAGTCTTGATTCAATATGCAAGGAGAGACAAAGCTCATTTCTTCAATGTATGCAGTAATCAGTAAGCTTTTGCAAATAACAAGGAAAATATTATAACTGCTCTTTCCAAAGATCGGGGAGGGGGAAGGATCTAAGTTACTCTTCAGCAAGACCATGACTACAATGGGCTTCCTGCAATGGGGTTCCCACTTTTGGTCCCAAGGTTTTGTCTGTTACTGATGTAAAATATCTGATTTCAGAGGAACACCACTAGTCTCCCTTCTCCAAAGGGTCTGTTCTAAGTACCTGGGTAAAAAACTAAACTTGCTGTGTACTCTGATAAATCTTAAATTACTTTCAAAATAGGGGCACGAACTTGAGATGCCCTGAGAGTTTGCTCAGAACAGCCAACGGCATTTCAATCATAGTCTTTTTAATCCCCTAGGCAGAGGAAAAAAATTAGCCTAAATGTAAATTTACTAGTCCTCTGTGGAACAGTGTAATTGCTTATTCAGATTCTATCCATATGAAGCTATAAAAATCGCCTAGAAGAAAGTCTAATATTCTCAGATGTTTTTGGTGAATGTGAAGATATGTCTGTCAGACTGGAGCAAAACATAGATTTATTTAAAAAAAAAAATTACAGTAAGTTTTCGTATCATTGAAAGGAATACCATGTAATAACATTTCTTTTAATGTAATATAACAATTTTGTCTAAAAAAAATACAGTTTAACTGTAATGTTTATAAACTCTAGAGTAGAGGTAGACATAGGCTATTTATTACTATCTTCAATGTTAATACTTATTATGTTCAACAAAATCATACAGAAATTACGATCATGGCATAATTCAGTTTGGACCAGACTTCAGGACCTCTCTAGTCCAACCTCTTGCTCAAAGCAAAGTCAGCCTGTGGTCAGACCCAGGTGACTCAGGGTTTTATCCAGTCACGTCATGAAGGATGATCTCCAAGGATGGAGAGACTGCACGGCCTCTCTGGGCAACTTCTTCCAATGCTTGACTCTCCTCATGCTGAAAATGTTTTTCATTATATCTAACCTTAAGAGTTGTTGTTTCAGTTTGTGCCCACAACGAAGGCTCTATGTTCCTGATGGCCTCCTGTTAAGCAATGGGGGCTGCCGTTAGCTCTGCCTGAAGGCAGACTGGACAAACTCATCTCTCCTAGCTTTTCGCCCCAGGGCAACTTCTCCAGCACCCAGCCACCAAAGTGGCCCTACACTGAACTTGTCCAGTTGATTGATGCCTTTCTTGTACTGTGGAGGCCAAAACTATACACAGCATTACAGATGTCATCTTAAGAGTGCTGAATAAAGGGGGATAACTGCTTCCCTTAACTAGCTTTTAATGTCACAGTGTATTTTGTAAGCTTTCTGAAATAAACTGATTTAGACTAGTAATTAGTCTAGTCTAGACTAGTACAGCTGTTGTTGGGGTTACATTTCACTTGTGTAAACAGTGTAGTGTTAAAAGTGAACAGTCACTGCGATGGAGTGTGCTGGGATAAGATGACCAGTCTTGCTGTTAGCTCCACAATGGCTATATATGCCACCAGGTACATAGAAGGTGTCCTTGTTCTAGCCAAGGATGAGTCTCTCTGCATAAACACTACGTAAATTTTCAGCAAGTGCTTCCTTGTGGAATTTGTTGCCAGTCCCTTAGCTAAGCAAGTCTCCATTGCAAGAGGAGCCAAATCACAGGCTAATTCAGGTAGCTTCCCTTATCAGTTTTTATTTTGGGATGATGCCTTGGCATCTGGAGTAGGATCCATGTGATCAAGGCAAATCAGTTAACGTTCAAACTGTTTCTTCTCGCTTTGTAATGTACGTGTTCTTTGTGAAAATTGTGCCTCCAAGAATTGCACCACACAAAGGTAGGAATAGCATTTAACAAGTGTAAGTGTCGTCTTAATATTTGAGAAATGTGGCTATGGGAGGACTGTGTTCCATCTGTGCGTGAATGCTGATTGTAAGAGAAAAATGGCACTGTGTAGAGTCTTTTGTCAGTATGTTGCTTTTTTTTTTACGTTATACATTAAGAAAATACTTTTTATTCAGAGTTTCTAATCTTCATGTGGAAGTGAAAACGCTATAGCTATTTTTTTTCTTTTCTGTCCAGTTGTTTTAGTTATTCCCTTATCTGCTTTATTCTAGTTTTCCATGCACTTTCTTTATTCTGGTTGTAAATTTGTAAACACTTAGCTTTCTGAAATAAGCTGTTAATTTAATGATCTGACTTGTACACTTATACTACAGTTCATGAAAAAAGTTGTCCATGGGCATTTCATTCATTGTATTTGTTTAATCACTGCAGAGATACCTTGCACAATTTCTTCATGCTTTCCTAGATCCTTAATCCTCATAAGCCTCACAAAAGAATTTGATATCTCCTTTTCTCCTGCTTTATTGCACAGTGTAGTTTCTCTACATACCATCTGGAGTCAGCAGTTCTTGCTTAATGGTAATAAGTGTTTCTGTCCAGTGGCATTTACACTGTAGAGAGCAAGGCACATTCCTTGTGGAGAGCAAGGAAGCTCTGAAGAACAAGTATTTAAACGGCAGAGTGGAGGCTCCTGAACCCATGATGGTGGTGGCCCTTTGGGAGCAAGGAAAAGAACTTGCAGTTGTAGGAATTCTAGTGATTCAAGGCCGAGATGCTGTGTCCTTGCTGGGGGGGGGGAATAGTTTGTATTCATCGATAGTTTGTGGCTTGTGTTCTCAGAGGGCTGTTTAAGCAAGTAAACTTATATTTGATGTGGTGATACAGAGGGACAGTCTGAAATAGGGATAGTTTTTATAAATAGCACATTGAAAACATATTTTGCTGTCTGAAATAGTGATGTTCTAGTTGCACTTGTGTACAATCAGATTGCTGAGATTCCTCTTGTCAAAATTAAGAAGATTCTTAAGTAGACCTAAAGCAAGGGAAGCATAAAAAAGATCTGACAAATGAACATGTAATTAGAGGAGTTGTCAGTGTTGCAGAATACAGCAGACTTCTTAAAAGAGAAGTTACTTACTATTTCCTACTTAGGGTTTTTGCATACAAAAATGAACAGCCACAGTGAGTATCGAATTGTCTAATAAGGAGCCTGACTTCCATAAGCAGTTGAAATTCTGATATTTATTGTAGGAATATATGTTTAACATGTAATTGTAAGTATCAGCTGTATGAATATTGGGGTTTCTTGTATTAATAGGTAGATGCCATCCAGAATACATGGGAAGACTCCAATCCTACTCATGATGCTTCTGAACTAAATATGAAAATATTAATTGGCAATATTACCTCTCTCTCTAAGGATGGTGGCTACATTAATGAGAATACTTTTTTTGCAATGGAAGATGTCTGTGAAGGTGTGTATGGGCTTTCTTGATCATTCTTCCTTAATTTTTTTTATACATATGATAGAAATATCTTCTGATAAGCTTGCAGTCCACATCCCAAATAAGTTCTAATAGTGTGTAGTAAAAAAACAGTGATTTGCATGAAGAAAGCTGCCTGTTCATTCTCATGAGCATAACTTGCATGCAGTCATCTAAGCATAAGTTACATGTAAGCAAGTGTATTTTTCCACTAGCATCTTTTAGGCAGTTAGTCACAACCTACTGGGGGAAGAACTGCAGAGAGAAGTTTGAGCTTAGTAGATTTGAATAATGAATTGTTCTGCCTGGTTGCTTTATTTAGAATCATAGAATGGTTAGAGTTGAAAAGGACCTTAAAAATCATCAAGTTCCAACACCCCCGCCATAGGCAGGGCCGCCTCCCACTAGACCAGGTTGCTCAAAGCCCCATCCAGCCTGGCCTTGAACTCTTCCAGGGATGGGGCATCCACAGCTACTCTGGGCAACCTGTGCCAGGGTCTCACCACCCTCATAGTGAAAAATTTCTTCCTAATATCTCATCTAAATCTATGCTCTTCCAGTTTGAAGCCATTTCCCCTTGTCCTATCGCTACATGCCCTTGTAAAAAGCCCTCTCCCGCTTACTTATAGGCCCCCTTCAGATACTGGAAGGCTGCCTTAAGGTCTCCCTGGAGCCTTCTCTTCTCCAGGCTGAATAACCCAAATTCTCTCAGCCTGCCTTCATAGGAAAGGTGCTCCAGCCCTTTGATCATCTTTGTGGCCGTACTTTGGATCTGCTCCAACAGGTCCATGTCCTTCCTATGTTGAGGGACCCAGAGCTGGATGCAGTACTCCAGGTGGGGTCTCACCAGAGCGGAGTAGAGGGACAGAGTCACCTCCCTTGACCTGCTAAGCTAAGTTAAACTGGTTCTGCATGGGAGTAACGCAGATGTTATCAGTCACAGGTAAACTTGAGACATGTTCTGTTTTACATAGGTTTCAAACCTTGTGAAGGTGACTGGGTGCAAGCAAGATATTTTATTAACCCAACAACATGGAACAGTGAAGCAGTTGCTGTAAAGCCTTTGAGATATAAGCAAGTAGACAAGGTAAACGTTCTGCACATTGTTTTTGGCAAAAGGAGTCTTGTGTGAAGGGGGGTTTTGAAGGTGATTTTAAGTTGCTAGTATTGGTTGATCTTCTATAACACATCTTAATCAAAAGATAAAACATCAACTTGTTCATTTATAGGATTATTTCCAAAATAACAAAGCTTTTTGAAATGGGATACACGTTTTGGTTAGAAAAGGAAGAGTAACTAACTGGCTATCAATTGTTGATTTGGACGCTTACTGGTGTTTTAGTTACATTGGTTGTAATGAGGATGCATGGATTTTCAGACTTTTTTTAAGAAGTAATGATTATGGAATTTATGTTTAATTTATCTAAGTGTTTTGGCTTAAAAACAACCATTTTCTATTTTAATGAAAATATTTGTTCCCTCTAGGAACACATATATTAGATTTATGGTTTATTGTATTTGCTTTAACTCTATATCTTGAATAATATTTGCATGTCAAGCATAGGTAAAAAACTTCTCTCATGACTGCTAGTATTTAAGAATAAGTTAGATAAGTTGGTAAGTCAAAAGACAGGTGTCATGATCAAGTCAAATATACATACTGTGGTATGCACTTAAGTGGAACCTAACGCTTGTCTGAAGTACTTGTGTTTCTTTACACTTTTAAATCTAAAGACAAGCACAGTGTTTATAGGTTAGAGCTGTATGTTTACCTCCCATGAGCAACTGAAACTTCAGAATGCAATTCTGTTAATGCTAGAATGACTGTTGCAGGAAAAGCTTATGCGACGGCAGTATGCCTGTTAGCTTAAGCAGATAATATCAAGTAATGCTGAATAACAAACTGCTGTTACAGGTTCGCATTTCCAGCATCTGCGGAAGAAGTGGTACAGTAGATGACAGCATATTTTTCACTTTGGATTCTTTGAGACTTCCTGATGGCTATTCACCTTGTAGACATGATCTAGTGAACACGATTGTAGTGGAGAGCAATCAGTCATGTTATATTTGGAGAGCTCTCTGCTTGGTGCCAGTCAGCCAGAATGGGTAATATTAATTTTTTCATTCTCTTTCCACTTAATAATCACTAGGGATGAATGGTAATTATGCAGCTTAAATTCTGTTGCGTCTATTAAGCAAGAAATACTGAGAATTCTTCACTAGTTGACTAGAAGGCATGATAGATCATTGGGAAGATCAGTGTGTGTTATGATTTGGCCCTTGCTTTTTCTTCCTTTCCAGAAGGTGGGAACATCTGATCTTACTACAGAAGCAAAACTAGTAGCCGCTGAGCTCAGGGATGTTGGTAGGCAAGGAAAGAATTTTGCATGGTTTTGTCAGCAAAATGCCAAGCTCATGCATTTACCTTGTGTTTCCTCTAATCTGTGTTCTTCTAGTGAGGACTTTACTGTTTGAAAACCATTCTCAGCAAAACTGATGTAAAATGGATGTTTCTTTAATCCATTTTGTTTAAGTTGTAGTGATTCTTCAGATATCTGTCCTAAGTTGAATAATTTAATGATCTGAATAATAGAGACTCGGGCTTGCAAATATCAAACTGAGATGTTCTGCACATGTGATGTGAGGAGGATCTGGACAGATTGCAGAAATGGCCAGAAAAAGTAGATGATCTTCAGTATGGAGAAGAAGCAAAATTTTGGGAAATAATCAACTATACAAATGTAGAATGGGCAACAACTAGTCACAGCAGTTCTGCAGCAAGGATAGGGAGTTTGACTTGTGAGTTTTTCCTGTGAGAAACAGAAATACTGCCCAAATGTATATAAATAGAACTATTAGCTGTAAAATCTGTCACTTTCAGTGCTAATGAGGCCTTGGTAGGATTATGAACTCTGCTTCCGCAGGCCAAAAACAAGCTGTTGACCAATTGGAAAGTCCAAAGGAGAGCAAAAAGGACATTTTGATACCTCTCAAACATAGTCTTTGGGAGAACTTGCCTTGTTCAGTCTCTAGGAAACATAGCTGAGGGTGGTACATACGTCTTCAAAGGAACTGTGAAGAATGGAATAAGCTGTTTTCACTGGAGATAACAGATATAATAGATTTAAATTGTACCGAGATGAAGTTTGAAGTGTTTACATCACTTTGCACAACAGTACAATTTGTTCACTTTTTTTTTAGGTGGGCCTATTTTTAATGATGGATTTTATACAGAAAATTATTAATAAACCAATGTTACAAAAGTAGATCTTTGGGTTAATTTCTCTGTTTTAGTGTATTTCCTACCATATCAAAAAATTGAAGCAGCTTAAGCTGCTATGGGAGACATCTAGTGGGCTTTGCTAGTAAATTGATGTACCTAATAAAGAACAGCTGCAGTCATTTTCTACTTTATTATATTAGATAACTAAGGAGTACTTAGGGTGTGTAAATATTGCCGAGATTATTAAAATATTTCCAAGTTATTTTCATGACACTTTATCTAGCTGCATAGTTTCTTAATTGTAGAACAGAAAAAAAATTTTAAATGGTTTCTACAGGTAGCTGACACTGAGAGGTTAGACCTCTGGTCACTGTCTCAGACAGGGAAGAGCATGTGACTTTGGTTTCATAGGCATTTTTTATCAGTCATATGTGATAGTTTTTAAGGGTGCTTTTTGTTTTTCAGCTTTTTTTAAAGTTTTTTGGTTTGTTTTGTTTTTTTTAGTTTGCTGCTTTCAGACTGTAGCAGTAAGCAGAAGACATAAATGCTTAGCGTACGTGTTGAAACACTTGCAGTCTAGTCATTTTATGTCTTAAGCTCCAGTGCTAAACAAGATTTTTGCTAAGGGGCCGCTCTTTGTTGCGTCATGGTTCACCTTCCAAAGGGATCCATAATGGCTTCAGTCACCATTTCATTCAGCTCTTCAGCAAATATTTGCTAGCTTCTTAATCATTTTAGTCTTGTATCCAAAGTTTTTGCTGGTTTACTGTGCTGCTGACAAAAGGCTTGTTGTTTTTAATTGGCTGCTTAAATCAGTAAACGTAATCTAATTGTCTTGGAAGTATAAGTAGCTGAGACAAAGAGAATCTTCTCAACTGCTTCTTCCTAAATACTGTGACTATGCTTTGGTATAGTGATTCTTAAACTTGTACTGAGTCAAAGATATTTGCTGAGTCTATTTGTGTTTCAAAATTGCTAGCTAAAATTATTTTTACAGACAGTCTTACTCTGATGGAGTCAATCTGGATGAGCCTTATGAAGACTTAATAAGAGACAAAGGAGGGTTGGAAGTATCAAGAGTGACGGATTTTGGAACTCTGAAGCAGGGGGAATCTAAAAGAATGATCATTTGGATAGAGTAAGCCTTTCTGATTATTCTAAGCTTGCTTTCTTTCCATCACTACATAGTCTATAAACCTGTCTTTCATACAGAAGCCTGTCATAGTTGAGCCTTGTGGTTCACAGTCTTCAAATAACCCTCAAATACAATGGAATTAAAGAGAATTTGGTACTGAATTTAATGTCTTTAGTGTAGTCTTTTTATTGAGCATCTATCTTGTAGATAGTGCTTTGAGACTCTCTAATCCTATGTCTCTTTTCAATCCTAATAAAATCCTTTCTGCAATAAGGATTAAAGTAAATACTTTTACTTGTAAGTGTGTTTAATTTAAACTGCAGATACGCTGTTGTCTTTAAAATCTTAGAACAAGAGGACTGTTGCATACTCGTGTATTAAAAGCAGACCAGATTTTTTTTTTATTTTTTTTTTTTTTACTTGGATACTGAAGGACTATATTGGTGTATCCTTGAGGGTTTTTATTTTGGTGGTTTTGTCTTTCCTTTTTTGTTAATTTTTTTTTTTCACGTATGGGTATAGAGGCTCAAATGAAGTCACACCTGAATACCCTCTGTTTGTTGCTATGTGCTCTTTCCTAAGAGTTAGTTACCCAATGATAAATTTTAAGTTACCATAGCTTTTTTATACACAGTATTTCTATATGCTTTATATGGTAGTTGATATGACCTAGAAATATTAACGTTAACAGAGGGTCTGGTCCTCATGAGTTAAAAGCAGCAGTGCAATTTCTTTGATAGCAGTTACGAAATAATGGTGAACTAACCTGCTACAGACAGTTGTATTTGACTTCAGGTAGAATTACAGTTCCCAAGAACATTAACTATGCATTTAATTATGTAATTAATTACATAACTACTTCTAGGAATAAAGGGAGTGTACCGCAGTCCTTAATCAGCTGCAGATTAGCTGGATGGGTGAAAAACAAGCAATTCAGTTTTCGGATTCCTCAAAAATGTGAGAGCAGTCCAGAAACATATCTGTCATTTCCAATAAATCACGAAAACCTCTCAAAAGCTGCAATTAATTCATGTAACGACAGTGGAGAAACAACATATGAGTCATTGAATAATACAGCCATTATGAAGAATGGAGTCATTCCAGGTACAGTGAAATGTTAACATTTGAATGTTGAGTGTTAAATCCTCAGAAGGACCTGTAGGTTTGTTTGAGAAGACTTGCCTATACTAGTGATAGCTATTGTGGTAACGGAATTTATCATAATCTGTTTACTACAGAAGGAATTAATTCTGAGGATACGTATTTGTCAAGGACAAAAGAAAACTTATCCTTGGTGAAAGATGAAAATCTACATAATGGAGAAGATGAGCAAAGAGAAGATGAGGAACAACCAACAAAGCACATCAATATTACTGGTGAAATTGTCATACCACCAGGTGGAAATACATTCATAGTGATAATATGCACAGCTGTGTAAGTATTTCTTTTTATTGGTTCTGACAGATACAATGGAAACAAGTCCTAAAAATTGATTTAATAGTTCCTTTGTTCTGGGCACAGTTCTCTTCTTGGTGTAGGATAAAGTAAGCCAGTACGTATTAGCAAATGATGTGGAAACCTATATTAGACCTTGAAAGTGTTTAGCATTGTAATGCTTGATTCTGATCTTTGTCAAAAGAAAATGGTAGTAGTAAATGAAGAAATATAGTGGGAGTAGATAACTTCTCTAAAAAAACACAGTAAGGTGAAGATAATGCTTACAGCTGGTTATAGTATTTTCAGGAAACCCATTGCTCCATGAGCAATAGAGCCAATGTAGGTTTTCTGGGAATTTTTGTGTTATGTCTGATATGCTTCTTCCAGTCTTGGTACCCTGACATCATACTTGTGTTGCTACATGCCTCGATCTCAAGCTTCCCTGTCCTGTGATATTAAATGCAAGTTGTGCATGCTGAAAGAAAAAAGAAAAAAGCTTTTTTCCTTGAAGGTGGGGGTTTGCAGATCTTAGAAAACCCTTGGAAAACAAAAATACTTTGCAGTACTAAATATTTCATTGATTTAGTTAAGAATAAAAAGTGGCTTTGAGTGAGCTCTTTCAGAATTCAAGTAGGAACCTCATGCTGGAAAGCTTCCTTTCATGTACTTTGCAGTTACTTCCAGCCATAGCTCTACAAACGTGTGCCACAACAGTTGATTCTTATGATCATAATCTAAAGGTTGGACAGAGAAAAACAAAATCAAATTGTTTCATTCATCACAGTAGCTTCATTAACTTCCATACTACTTCTGCTACCATTTTAAACAGTGAGGCAAGGGGTAGAAATTTTCATGGGAGGATCATTTAGCTGCAATTTGAAAGATAAGCTGCAGGCATGGCCTGCCTTTGTGGAGAAAGACATGTAGAAAGAACAATTTATGTTTCACTGTAGATCTGTTAATGCCACAGAGTCTGAAAATCTTCTAATAATACAGAACAGTTCACACAAAACTCCATGGGAGGCTGCAGCATGAAGGTAACAAGTGCTTGTTGGCCACTTAAGACACCATAAGGCAGTAAATACAGATCATAAATCTGGACAGTTCAGTGTCTGCACTGAGTTTGTGTATCAGAGAAAAGCAGGCTGTAGCTTTAACCTGAGCAGGTAGTGTAGTTGGCATGAAAAAGTGGTGCTTCTACCAAAGAGAAGGTAAGCTGGAATCCTTCTGGGATGCTTTTGTTTCAGGCACATAGTAACACTGTTGGACCATGTAGTTAGTGCTGAGGAGAGAACTGGGCTCTAGGTAGTGCTACCATGAGTTCATTAAGGGATTTCAGAGCATACAGTGTATGTTAGATTTTTTTTTTTTTTCTTTTGTCTTAAGTTACTTAGAAACCAATCTGAAGAAACTGTTCCCTCTGATCTTTTCCCCTCTGTCACTCCCCAAGTACCACTTACACATACAAAGTGCGTTTTTCAGAAGTAAAGGATTTTTCCTACTCTCTCCAGTTGATGTGTTTGCAGTTAGGGTTCAGTTCTGAGTAGCCTTAAGCAAGGTGGAGCAAAGCTGTTTCTGCAAACAGTGAAAGGGTGTGCCTCAGGTTCCTCTGATGGAAATGTTTGGCTAATCATTTTCAGTAACAGTAATTTCAAGATGTTCTTTGTGACAGAATTATTAATTCTTTATATAGTATGGTGAGGGGAGAGATTTTGCTGTTTACCCAAGCTTTTGATGAAATTGGGGTTTTGTGATTTTTACTTTTTTTTAATTATTTATGATAACTGGATTGAACTCAGGGTGAGGAGTAAGTGTGAAGGATTACCCTAAGTTAGCAGTTCTCATATGTTACTAAAATGAATCTACAATTTTAATTTAAAAAAATACTTATGGCTGGGGAAAATAAAGTGTGAATTTGATGGTTTTAAGAACATAACTTCTTCTTACTTGAAGAAATCCTGGGTGCAGTAAAGAACTCCTGTTGCTTGGGTTTTCTGATTTTACTGTTGGACGCTATATTGAAGCCACTGTAACAAATGAAGAAGAATTATTAATAGCGCCAGTGGAACCATTTTCTCCAAGAAAGCCTAAAATTATTCCAGAACCTCAGGCGAGGAGGACAACAGTGGTTGCCCCTAAATACAGAAGGTACTGTGAATTAGAGGAAAAAATAACACATACCTGATCTGCTCTCTTCGGTATTGCTATATTTGTTCTGTAACACTGACAAAAAATTTGAAACTGGTAGAGTCTGTATGTGTTTATATATGTATGTTGTAAATGAGATGATTGTGGACATTACTGGCAGAAGAGGTTCTTTTAGTAATGAACTGCCTGGTTTCTTTGTAGATTGTCAAACAGGAGCTCTTTCTACTGTATAATGTGATAAACAAGATAAACACCATTGCATAGTAATCTATGAGTAACAATTGTGTTATTAAGAAAAAAGATGGAAAATCGGAAATGTTTTTCTAAGAGAGTTAGCTTCTTAACTTCTCAAGCAACTTTGATGTCTATATCTGATAAATGTTTCCCATCTTTCATTCAGAACTTTTGCTTTTGCAAATAAGCTTCTATTATACTTACAGTATTTGCGTAGTTATAAAAATATCCCTAAACTGAAAAAGCCGATTCAGGTAATGCGTAACTGGAACACTTATCTTTTTTTCCCAGTATAGCAAACTTCTCAGTTGTCACTTTGAAGGGATCTCTGTCTGCCATGTGTATGTATTTTCTTTCAGAGCCTTGATGATGCAGCATGTTAATTAGCTGTTTTTCACATATACAATTTGAGAAAGCTAAATGATATGTCATACATCTTTGTTCTAGAAATCGCAGAAGGCAGTTGCCAAGCTTTCTACCGCAATATACCATACCAGATGAGTTAAGAAAATGTGTGGAGCAGAAGTTAGACATACTGACCTTTCAGCCTCTCCTAGCAGAGGTATGCATGTGTAGGTTTATATAAGAAAATATATCTTATGTAAGTGTGTTTGTTCAAGCTGGCTTTAATTTAGCAAAAATGAGTAGCCCTTAGTGTAATCGAAGATGATGTAATACTGTTATCAAGTAGACTTAAGACTTTAATCTGTATCCCGTAACATCCATGGGATTCAGTATGTCACAGAATTCAAGCTTACAAAAGCACAAAAGGGTAAACATGAAAAACTGAAAAGAGAGTAGAAGTATACTGGGGGTGGGAGGAGATATTACAGAAGCTGAACAAAGATTCTTCTTCACTCTGACTTTTTAGGCATCACTGGAAAGGGTTTTTGGGGGTGTCAGAACAGTAGTCTGGCAGTTGTTTCATAACAAATGAAAGCAGAAATTCTTAAGTTATTGCAACAACAAATGATTCTGTTCTGGTTCAAAACTCTTTTAAAAAAATACTTGAATTTAATTCACTGCAGCTTGTTTCTTTCTGCAAGTATAGCGATTTCAGAATATGTACCAAAAAAAACCCCAAAACCAACCAAACAAAAAAACCCTGAAGTCTAACAAGAACTTTGCAGTGATACTTTCTCCAATACTTTGTTCTGATTTTTGGGAGAACATTGCTGCAGCTCACTTTTTTTCCCTAACCTTTTATGGACTTATAAACGGGGGCTGATACTTAATTTTTCAAAGATGCAAAAAGGCTATGTTCTCTGCTTTCTAAACAGCTCACATAAAACCTGAGATCACAGCATTAAGATAGCAGATTAGAGAGATTATCTTCTCTCAAAAAGAAGAAACTCTGTAGTATTTGAAATAATCTTATGCTGAAAGCCTGCCATTAATGGTAACTTTTTTTAACCACACCTTAGGTTCTGTCTGGTACAGGTGACTGTTTTAAGTCTACTTAAGGAAGCACTGCTCATTCCTCTTATGTTTGAGTGAGAGGATACCAAATAGAAAGCATTGTGTGCTATCAATTGTTGTTTAGATAGAGCTTTGTACTGTTGGAGAACACCGCTTCAATGAGATGCATTAAGTTCTGAGGGAGAAAGTTCAGGTTCTTTCAGCTTGCCATAAGTTGTATAATCATCAGCCAGGGCCAAGACTGACATGACTATCTCTTCACTCGTCTCTGCCCAGTGTGCTTAGATTTTATGATTTCTGGGATTGCTGAGCATATAATTCAGTTTGTAGAGTGCCCCTGAACTCAGTTGTTGAAACTATCATTGTAGTAGGAGGAGAATTGGTTCACTCTTTAGCTGACTGGCTATTGTATCTGAGCTCCAAGGAGTATAGTAATTCTGATTTAACTACTGGGGGACTTTAAAATATTAGCTAGTGCATACATACATGTATTTAGGTGCCTTAATTGGCAATCCAGTTGCTGTGCAGTCTGTCTTAAGAGGTGTTTTGTATAATGTTAAGAATAGTGGGTTCCATATCTTAGTGTAGAAGTTACAACAGTAATGTATACTGTTTTGTTTTTCAGCATCTTAATCTAGATAATTATAAAGCAAACTTTTCTACTCTCTTGTGGCTTGAAGAAATCCATGCAGAAATGGAGATAAAAGACTTTAACATGAGTGGTGTTATTTTGAAAAGGAATGGGAACTTGTTAGTGTTGGAAGTGCCAGGAGTGGAAGAGGGCCGACCTCACCTTGTTACAGGTAGTAATTAATGGGAGAGAAAGTCTAATAGCATGTTGATCAATATTTTCAGTGCAATACAAAGTCCATTGCTTATTTATTTGTTTAAAGAAGTCTTTCACATATTTCAACACAAAGTTATTAATCTAGGCTACTAGACAGGTGAACCACACTGTTATTGTCTCAGTGTGCGTCTTACAGTGGCAGCTGTCTGAAGCAGCACTGCATGTGTCTGTTCATGTGCATATTCCAATACTTTAGGATTTTTCATGTACAAAAATTGGTGGGCTTTCAGCAAAAATAAACTGTGCAATGTAGTAATAATTTACAAGTCAATAGGTGTAGCAAAAGCTGGGAAAGTAGTTAAAATTTAATTTGGAATCTCAAATACTCTAATGTATGAGATACTGTTTTCAGGAGGTGTGGTCTGATGGCATCAATACTAAGTGCCTATTAAAATGTCATATACAACTGCATATGGCATTTCAGAACAGGTACTCATGGATACAGCAACTTTGCTGAAGTTAGTTAACATCTAGCATCCTGCAAGTTCCTAGTTTAATCATGCAAAAGAGGAAGAAATTAAGTGCTGCCGTGAGAAATTTACTATTCCTTCTAACAGTATGTTCCGTTTTAACTTTGTTTACAATTAGGTGATAAGGTGATACTGAAAAGTCAGGTCTACTCTGAGCATATAATAGAGTACGTTGCCTATATTACTGAGGTAAGCAAGGTCTACCTCCTGTTGAAAATATTGTGGTCCACAGGTTTCAAAGGGGAAGCTGGCAATTCATGGAGTTACAGACTAGTTTAACCTGACTTTTGGGAAGCTAGATTTATTTTATCTACATTCTGATTGGTGATTTTGTATTTTTATTGTGTTTTTGAAGATTTGGGCTTCCCTGTTCTTTCTAGATTATAATCTTTACCTGCTCTGAAAGCACTCATAACATAATCTAGGTGTGCAATATCTTGATAGCAGGTAAATCTAGGTGTTCTTTTTGGAGGTGATGGGGCGGTTCAGTGCTGCTTCTTTGCGTTTAAAGTACTAGACCTTCATCAGTAAACTGACTTTTTTGTATCTTTGCAACAGATATGTGATGAAAATGTTACTCTTAAATTGAATGCAGACTTTGAACAGGCTTACAACTTGGAACCCATGGATGTGGAATTTGTTCATTGCAGGTATTTTTATAAGTTTCCAAAAAGCTGCATTGAATGATTCCTCTATTAAAGTGACTTTTAAAATACACGTGACCATCAATTGGTTAGTTTGGTCAATGCAAATAGGAGGACATAATTAAGATCTTGCTAATTCTTTCACCTCTTT
>NW_009648043.1:2611438-2629353 GCF_000708025.1 Charadrius vociferus
TTCCCTGAACACACCTTTGCCACTACATTCATTGGTAAAAGACTGCAACTGTAGTCACAATGTACAAAGAATTCTTGTCTTAAGCCTCTCTAAATGGTTGCACCAATGCCAGGCAGCAAAGTGAAGGGGATGATGAGGTGAGGTGTTTTTTTGTTTGGTTGGGGTTTTTGGGGGGAGGCTGGGGGTGGGGTGTGTCTTGTTATTTTTTTTTAAGGGTAAAATATACCAATATGGCTGCAAGACTATGAAAAAAAAAAAAAATTGCTGATGTTAACCACCCATCCTTTTATACTTTTGTTTTATTCATGGGATGTTATTATCTGTACAGAGTTGCTTAATCTTCCTTGTAAAATCAGCTTTGCAGAGAACTTCCTTGAAAGGCTAAGTCTGGAACATCAAGCCATCTTTGTCTCACTGAAGAGCTAGAGAATATGTGTATCAGTGTTTTTCGTAGCAAAACTGTTGACTGACTTCTGCAGCATATTTCTCAATAGATGCTTCTTTTTTTAAAAAAAAAAAATGTTTTTATGTAAACCCCCTATTTTTATATGCACTGGTGCACAGTAAAAAAAATACCAGATACCTTGCAGGTGTTTTACTGTGTAGTTTATGGAAGTGTAAGCTTTTACTTTAATCTACAAATTTGTATTCTGATAACAGGGTTACTAACAGGCGATGCCAGTTTGCAGTTGAGCAAGCTGTCTACCTGGGTGAAAAAGGTACACTTCAGTTGACTTAAGCTGTCAGGAGTTTGTGGGGAGTCTTGTGTTTTATATTTTTTCACATCAGGGGATACTGAGAAGAATGCATTGTAGTTTGTTTTTAGAGGAGTTTTCTGTAATTTTATTTTTTTAAAAAAAAAAAAACCTACTCTAGATTCAGAGGTTGGTATCATCAGAATGAATTTATCTGTGGGCCATCACAGGGGAGAGGAGTGGGAACAAACTTTTGTCACCTGTTTGAGCCACTAAGAGCTGTAGAAATCTTACTGCTATAATAACAGCAAGTGAAAAGGCAGTGTTTGTGTTACCTTTTATGAAAAAGGACTGATTTCCTGTTTTATGGTTGAGTTGAATGATCCATATGAGCTCGCACATGTCTTTACCACTTTTACATTAGTTCTGATAAACCAGTTTTGGCAACTCAGAGCAAGTTGATATATCAGCAGTAATGTTAATCAGCGAAATGTGCAAAGTGTTTGTGTGGCTTTCAAATTTCTCTACTTTTTCTTTCCCCTCTATATTTGAAGTGTTATTTCCAGAAAGGCTTGTCTTACAATCACCACAAGCTATCAAGACCCAGAATACCACTGACTATTGTGTCATTGATGATGGCCTTGAACAATGTTCCTGGCAAGAATGTAAGGTATCTATTCTGTAAATGTTCCTTAAAATGCTGAATACCATTCAGATTGGTAACGGATACCTACTGTACAGTTATTGTTAGAAATGAATTGCATAATGGAGTATCAAAGAAGTGAAGTTGTATTCTGCTGCTTACTGATCACAGTTTTTGTTTGCTGCCTGGGGACAGGGGATTTTATGATAACTGATACTGTTAAGCTAACAGTCCCATCTCAAATGGAAAGGGCTTATAAAAAACTGTATGATTGTAATTGGAATTGTCAGGTTTGCCTTAGACTAGTTTTTGTAGCTACTGTTGATTAGATACTTAAGTCCTGTCACTGTGGCAGGAAATAATTTTGTGATAGAAGGTAATCATTCTATTCTGAGTAGATTTACCCAGGCTTCTTAACTGCTGGTTAAATTATATGAAGAGAATGTAGACATCTTTCTTGGAAAGAACTTCAGAAGGTTACCTAGTCCTTCCTATTTGAAGCAGGACTGTCACCATCACTAAATCAAGTCAGCTTGGGGGTGGGTGGGAGGTGTTTTTTTTTGTCTAGAGGTTCCACAGCCTCTGCACAACCTGTGCTTCACCACCTTTCCACTCAAGATTTTTTTCCTAATTCCCAGTATGAGCCTTTCATCTGCAACTTGTAGATGTGGTCCCTTGTTATATCATACATGACTACAAAGAAGAGTTTGTCTCTCTTTTTTTTTCTTTTTTTTTTTTTTAAGCTCTGATTTAAGCCATCATGGGCTATTAGACTGCCTCTTCACCTCCTCATGGCCAGACTAAAAATCCACACTCTCTTAGCCTCTCCAGTTCATAAAAAGAACGTGATATAGGCTCATATAGAGTTCTATCATCGACAGTAACCCAGGATCCTGAAAAGGGCCTGAGGATTACTGCTCAGGCAGTCTTGGTTCACACAGTTACTCAATCCCAGGTGTGGAGCTTTCCACTTCTAACTGAATTTCATGAGTTTTCTGTTGGCTCTCTTGCCAAGTTTCTCATAGTCCCTCTGAACTGAAGATGCATCATCAGGCATTTGAGGTATGACTCCTGATTTTGTGTTGTCTGCAAATTTGTTGAGGGTGTTACTTGATCTCATTCTGGTCATTGATGAAGAAACTGAATAATATTGGTCCCAACAACAACCCTGAGGTTCTTAACTTTTGACAAACTATTGATTAATACTCTTTGATCCCAGTAGTTCACTCAATTTTCAACTCATCTAACTGTCTGTTGATCTAGCAAATGTGTCTTCAGGCTACAAATAAGAGTGATGTGGTAAGTAAATCAATCCAAAAGCCTTGCTGACGTCACGGAGTATTACAATGACTGCTGTTCTTTTGTCAGCGTAATAGTCTGTCCACATAAGTCTCCTCATCATAGAGGAAAGTCACGCTGGTCATGAAAGGTCTGCCCCTTTGTTTAGCCATGTTGGCTATTGCTGGTCACCCTTTTTTCCAGTCGTGTGAAGGACTTGGAATCCAGAAGGATGTGCTCCATGAAATTCTAAGGACTGGAGTGAGGCTGATGAGCTATATATAGTTCCCCAGATCTTCCTTGTCCATCTTAAATTGGAGCAATATTAGCTTTTTCCTGCTGTCAGAGACATTCCCTGGCTTGTCATGATTATTTTTTATTGTGGGTAACAGACAGCAGTGTCCACAATCATATCAGCATGGTGAATCACATCTACCCCATCCAGTGTCTCTAAGGAGTTTGTAGCGTGGTCCTCCCCTTCTGTTACTTTTCTGTTGCCTTCCCATACTGTTGCTGTTACTTTGCACAGGAGTCTGGAAGCCTGCATGTGAGGCAGAAGAGATGTTGAGGGTTTTTTTCCTATATCGTCCATCAGTGAATTGTCTTCTCTTATCCATCTCTGAGCCTCCATGGTCCTTGAACTGTCTCTTCCACCACAGCATTTGCTAAGTCCCTTCGTATCGCTCTGTTCTTGCCACATTTTAGCTTCACCTTTTCCCCCACACAGTAGCTTCCCAGAGGATTTTGCCTGGTGATTTCTTAGAGAAACTGAGGTTTGCTCTAGAAGGCCAGAGTTGTGACTCTGCTGCTTTACCTTCTTAGCCTTCCTTCAGTCTTGCAATCTCTGCAGCAAAGGCTGGTATACGGACACATGTATATAAGCAGCAAGTCTAGTAGAGTGTTATTTTTGATCACTATGTCAGCCATTTATGTTAGGAAGCTGTCGCCACCTCAGTGTAGAAACTGTAGATGTTTCCTGGATGAATTGCAACAGGTGTGTGAATCATTGAAATCTCCAGGAAGCTGCACAACCTGTGATCAGGACACTGATGCCAATTGTTTGTCAGAAGTCTTATCCATGTTGTCTTCCTTCTGGCAGGGATTTGTTTCAGATCGCCAGACAATATTGCTGCTCTTCCATCATCCTGTGGTAACAACTCAGACATGTCTCTGATTTTGCAATTAATAATGTGCAGTCAAGGAGCTCCTGCACATACACCCAGAGCCATGCTGGTGAGAGCAGCTTGCTGGCGAGAGCAGCAGCACAGCTTGTTATTGTTCTGCAAGATGCCTGCTTCTACTGGGTCCTTTCTGTTTGACTAGAAGGATGGTGGAGAGCATCACCTGGACCCCCCATGCTTACCCCAGTGCTATATAATCCTCCCCTTGATCTATTCAAGGTGTCACTAATACCCGCATGAGTAAGCACCAAAGGAGTAATCAAGACTAGATGAGCCTTGCAGTCTTTCAGTGACATGGTTCTGGGGAAGCAGCAAACATCTCTGGATGATACCTCTGTCCTGTACAAGAAGGATTAATCAACCTCTAACACTCATCACTTGACTGGATTGGGATCAGTATTATTAAAATGATTGAGGCACATTGTCCAGATACCTTGAAAACACCAAATTCCCTAGAAGCAGTATTCTCGCATGCTCCAATCTGGAAGAGGTGTCATCTTGCTTAGTGGTATAGAATGTGAATGTTAGCTTTTGTGGAAGGAAACAAGTTATTCAGCCATGGCTTAAAAATCTTCATGTGAGCCTACAAAGTATTTGTGAAATAAATGTTTAATGTTAAAATAAGCCAAACTTTTAGAAGTCTTAAATTTAAGGTGGTAATTCCTAGCACCTTCTTCTACTACTCTATCTTTCTGTCTTCACAGTAGATATTCTATTTAATGAGATAATGCTATTTAATTGAAAAAATTAAAAACTAGTAACTTCAAAAGTGTTAGTGAAGATAGCTGCCTTTCATCTTAAGGTTATAAATGCATTTATCTTCACTTGCTGTTTTCAGGTCAAAAAACTGCAGAACGAACAGGCAAAATGCGTGGCATCAAAGGAGGTGAACACCACAGATGTCATGAGGGTAGCTGCACAAACAAGCCAACTTGGTATACTTTAATACTTTATATTCAAGTATAGGCGGTTCAGGATTGCAGTCACTTCAGTAAACTAGGGCTGAGTAAGATACCTTTTAGATGTCCTCATGTTCCATCTAAAAAGACAAATTCTAGAATGGTACTAGCAGGAAGTTTCATTGGAGTCTTTCTGTGGATTACTTAAACATCTCCAGTTCATAGAATGGTTGAAAGCGACCTTAAAGGTCATCTAGTTCCAACCCCCCTGCCATGGGCAGCGACACCTCCCACTAGATCAGGTTGCTCAGAGCCCCATCCAACCTGGCCTTGAACACTTCCAGGGAGGGAGCAACAAACATCTAGTGATACATCTTATACTTGATAAATTATCATTTCTTGGTTGTTTACTGGAAAATTTTTGTTCATGTTCAAAGCTTCCAATTTGTTACTGGGATGCTGTGTCTCATTCTTGGGATAGCTACTTTGCCAAAGATGCTAAAACTTTAGAAAAGTTTTCAGAAAGCCCAGGCGATTCCTGTGTTTTTCTAGGAAGTGTGACTTTAGTATCAGTATACTTAATTGCCAAAGAGGGTGATTTTATCACTTTGTAGCAATAGGATGCCTACAGAAATATGAAATGGATTGCCTAGAATGCAGTTCTGTCCAAGGGTTAATAAGATGCTGCTATGGAAAGCTAAAGCTAGACTAATTCAGACAGGATTAAGAAATTTCAGTAGTCATGACTTACTACTGGTCATCTAGTACTGGTACTATCCTTGAAGTACCAGTTACTGAAAGTTACTGAAATTTTGCTATTCTGGGACAAAAAAGTGAGCTTGATGCTAAAATTACTGAATAGAGTTTTTACAGGTTGTTGGGTTACATAATCAGAGTCCTTTTCTGGCCTTCAGTTTTATTAAAGTTCCAATACACATCTGAAATACTAATGGCTTATTTTCTATATGCTATTCTGTGAAATCAGAATTTTTGAGAATTTCATTAGTTGTTGCCACATAAGGTAAATGAAAGTTCTTTGAAGCATAATGTGAATTGGCATTTTTTTAATTGACATATGTTAAAATATTTATGTGGTGGTTTAATATATGCTTATCTTGATTATAGTTGGTGAAACTGTGACACTCGAACAGAGAGCTGGTGATTTTTTCAATCCTATGCTGAATGAGCAACAGAAACTGGCAGTGAAAAGGATACTGAGTGGCGAATGTCGTCCAACACCTTACATTCTCTTTGGACCACCAGGAACTGGAAAAACAGTAACAGTAATTGAAGCTATTTTACAGGTAATAGCAGATGACAAATCAGTCTTCTCTAATCTTTTCAGTGTTGGAACACTTAGAGTAATTCTGCAAGTACCGTCATATTTTTTTCCCAAAGAGTTTTCAAAATGTTCTTCTTAAGATCATTTTCTGTAGCTCTGTGAAAGAGGAGAGGTCTTGATACAGATTTACAGGACTCTTGAATGGCTTATTTTCAAGTCATCTTGTCTTTGTCTTTAAAGCTTTGGTGAACAGTATCTAACTGGTGATTCCAGTAGTGCATAATATATTCACGAAGCACAGGTATACGTTAATAGGATAACCATGAATTAATTCTGCTGTCGGTACACTCGGTTTGAGAGCGCTTAGTCATGACTGTCGAGGTTAGTGTTCTTGAAGCACAAAAGGATGGATGAATATAACAGGTATGCAAAACTCTTCTGGATTCTGTATTCGGTGAAAGAAAATGGACACGTTTGCACTATTGCTACTTCTCTAAGTAATGGTTTTTTTCCCATCTTCTTTAATGTAGATACATTATACTCTACCAGACAGTCGAATTTTGGTTTGTGCGCCATCAAATGCTGCAACAGATCTTATATGCTTGCGGCTGCATCAAAGCAATCAGTTAAAACCAGGAGCTATGGTCCGAGTTAATGCTAGCTTCAGGTCACTAGAGGTAAATATTATAGATATCTGCCAGTTAATATTTCCATTTTAATATTTTGATCTTAAAATACTGATTTGGTAATGTAACTCTCAGTCATTATTAGGCTGGTTAGGCTTGTTTAGGATCCAAAGTACGAATATATTACTTCCGCTTTTCTAGAAGACTAACTGGAAAATGTTGATCGTAGTCCTTAATTTGATTGTAGGAGTATAGAATCTTAACCTCTGTCCTGCAGTGCTTAACCTCACAAGAAGCAAATACATATTGGTGGGATTTTTAACGTGGTAAGATGCTTTCCCTTACAGAGCAATCCTAAAATCTGTTACTGAAGTCAAGCCTTTGTCTCCAAATTAAGACTACTTGCACAGAAACATAAGCAAGTAGGATTGTCATCTTTATACAGTACAGTGCCATCTTTACGCAATACATTGGGTGTGCAATTTATGTATATATTTATATACAGATATATGTATGTGTGTGAAACAGTCGTATGTTCAATTGTGATCTTTACAATAAAGAAAACACAGATGTCTTGCATACGCACTGCTTTGTTTAGGCAAATTAATGAAGAATTCGTTTCAGTGTATGAATGGGTCTAAATCTAATTGTTTTGCTCAGCTTCTAAAATAGTCTTCGGTGGGCTTTGTTATTCAAATTAAAAGGTTTAGTTTTAGAGCAGTATTTTGTTTCACAAAATACTTTTTTGTTTCTGCAGCAAATTGATGACATGGTGAAACCTTACTGCAAAGATGGTGATGATATTCGGAAAGCAGCATGGTTCAGGATAATAATTACCACATGCAGCAGTGCAGGAATGTTTTATCAAACAGAAATACGGTAAACTACTATAGATAGAAATATCGCTGAGATAGCTGGATGCTACAAAACCCAGAGCTTTTAGATATTCTCCATACTGTAACTTGAGCTGTTTTCATATGGTTTATTGCATGTGTTTCTATTTTGAAATTGTCTTCCTAGCAAACCACTTGATTTTAGTAATGTTTCAGCAGGGGCTTTCTCCATATCTTGAATAACATTTAAAATTTCTGACACAATAACTTCTTCTCCACTACCAGTGGGAGCCTTTAAAATTACATTGCTGTTGGCAGTCATTTTGGCTCAAAATTATTGTCACACTAAAAATTATATTGTATTTAGTTTTTATCAAGTCACCTTTACTAACTGTAAACAACCACCATGTCAAGTGCTGTTAACTAAAGATTCCTCTGATTTTGATTTTCACTTCGTTGAAGGACAATTTGAAGCCTAACCGGCTCAAGTTGTTTGATAGAAACCGCCTGGGGATTGACTTTGCTACACTGAGTGCATCGTTCTAATTAACTAGCTGAAGGAAATTGAGAACAAGGAAAGCTTTTCTAAGTGTCTTAACCTTGGTATAAACAATGCTTTAAGATAACCAGTGGTTGTGTATATCACAGTATGTAAGCAAAATCAAAGATGACAAATCAAAGGTACTGGGTTGTTTTTTCTTTATTCTGTGTTGAAAATATCCGTCTTTGCTATGTGTGTGGAGTTGCCTGGCACACTTGACAAGGAAGTTAACAGAATTGCTGAGGTCAACCACAGGGTGGCAGAATGAACTAATCTGAAAACAGCCCTGTTTTGGGTTCCTGTTATTTAATTCTAGGCTTGGACACTTCACTCATGTGATTCTGGATGAGGCAGGGCAAGCAAGCGAACCAGAGAGCCTGATTCCTCTTGGATTGATTTCAGAAGCTAATGGACAGGTACTTCTCTTAGCATCATTTACTGAAAGGAAAAAAATTTTGGTTTACTGTTTTTAATTTGGGGAATGGTGTAGAATGTAAACAGCCATTTTCTGGTAATGAGTATGGAATTCTGAGTACTTGTAATAAATCTTATTAATGCACAATATCTATTTCCCACACTTAAATGAGTTGTTTTACATCTAAAACAAGTCTACATTGGTAGAGCATGATTCAGTGTGTGGAAGATGTCAAATAAAAATATGTTTTCTTAGTTTAAAACAACAATTTACTTCTGTCCTGGGCCTATCCCTTTTTTGCAAACAGATGAGAAGTTTGGAGGAAAGCAGAATGCTTGATATTCATTGACCTTTGAGTTCTGAATTCTGAAGTGTGTATGTTGTTATTGAAACTACATTTAGTGAAACTACATTCTTTTAATAACTGGTTTAATAAAAGTGGATTATTTGTTTTTAATTGCATATACAGATAGTTCTTGTTGGAGATCCGAAGCAGTTAGGTCCAGTAATAAAATCTAAAATTGCACTGACTTTTGGATTAAATGTATCTTTGCTGGAAAGACTGACATCAAGAGACGTGTATCTGAGAGATGAGGATGCTTTTAGTGCCTGTGGAGCATATAATCCTTTGTTGGTGAGTAAAACTGCAATTGTAGTCAATATTTTTCATCTAAACCAAAAAAGGGGAAACTGTGGTTCCTGCAATTTCCTTACCACCTTTTTGCTCCCTGATGCTTAACGACAAGTCTAGCTTAAGCATTAGTTCTCTAGGAAAGCTTGATTATTTTCAATACGTACTCTGAATAGCAAGAATGCTGAGCCCTCCAGCATATTAAAACCCTTCTTTAAAGAGGTTCTCTATTCTTAAGCAGAATAAGTCAAACACAATGCAGAATTCTAAATAATGGCTTAAAATTCCCTTCCATCTCCATTGTCCACAATTGCTTTAAGTTTGTAACTTAATTTTCCGCAAATGAACAAGTACAACTTCTACTTTTAACATAAAAAGACAAACAAAGCCTCCTCTTTAAACATAAAGATTAATTTTGCAAACATCATGTTTCAGGAAGGAAAAAAATAAACTGTTCCTGTTTCTATAACACCTCTTCCTCTGAAGGGTAGCTTCCCAAAACTCTTGTGTGGTGAAGTACCTAAGGTCTCTGAAGTGACAGAGGTGGCATAGTACATACAACAAGCACAAATGTTTCAGCTGCTTTAAATTATTGTCTGAATCTGAAATACAGGGCTGTCCTGGTTAAACCTACTAAGATGCTTTCCCATTCTCATGGTAATATACTTTGAAGAATTAAACTGAGAGCAAAAGATGACTAGATGACCGTGTAAGCAGAGGAGGGAGGAAATCTGATGGCAGACTTAAGGGGGAAAGCAAGGGTGTTTGGCCCTGGGCTTTAGGTTGGGTTCAGCCTACTGAAAAACCTGTCACACTTCTTCCTAAAATCTGTTGTGGCAAACTTTGTGGTTTTCCTTCTACAATGCTTAAGGAGCATTGGTATAGTGAGAGAGCAGGAAGTGTGAGGGCTTTAACTATACCATTGGACTTGAGTATCATACGCTAGTCATTTTACAGGACGTATGTTTTTCAAGCTGGGTATTACTGACTGGAATGCTTCCTTAAGGCCATTCTTTCATTTTAAGACATACGTTTCTGGTTTCTAAGGCCAGGTTCTATGACTGTTCTGATGCTCCTTTTCTGCCTGTCAAGACTTCATCAAAAAAAAAACCAGGTTACATCAATAGAAACCCCATGAAAACAATCTGACTCCCTTAAAAAAGGAGAACGTGCCTATAGATCAAATGTTTAAAGAAACTGGAGAATGACCAATTCATCTATCATGTACATTCAGTTCTTTTTTCTTTTTTTTTTTTCCTCCCTTTGGAGGGGAAAGAAATGGTCCTTCACAAAACTGCTTTTATTTAGTACATACTTATAGAAGATCACACCTGCAGTTTTAGCCTTTAATACAGTTCTCCGGCAGCTTTAGAGAAGCTAAATGCTAGAGGATGGTAAGGTAATATCTGCTTGAGAGCTGAGAAGTCTGATGAATAATTACCCATTTCGGTTACGGATTTTGGGTTTTGTCTTTGCAGATCACAAAACTCATAAAGAACTACAGGTCGCATTCTGCATTGCTTGCCTTGCCATCTAAATTGTTTTACCATAAGGAGCTAGAAGTTTGTGCAGATACTTCAGTAGTAACTTCTCTGTTGCATTGGAGGAAATTGCCCAGGAAGGGATTTCCATTAATTTTTCATGGAATAAGGGTATGTAAAATGTTTACGTGGTGAAACTGAATAAGGGAGGCCTGATAGAAGTTTGCTGATGCTGTAAATGAGTTTTCTTTAGAATGAATTCTAGAAAGGATATGAAAAAAGAATAAACTTTCTTTTGCAACTAATGTGACTTCCTGACCATCTGGTTTTAGAAAAAACTACTGAAGTCAAATGTTTGCTAAGAACTTGGGCAGCTGCCCAAGTTATGGAGACGTTTTGATACAAATTTAAATTCGTAGCAGACTGACCGAGATGGAGCTACAGTCGCCTGCCTTTAGGTTGCTTTTGTTGAGAGTTTGCTACATTAGAATGAATACAAGCCTCTAAAACTAGAGGATTATTAAGGCTTAAGTAGGCAGGGGAAAAAACAGTACTTTGGAAAAAAAGTTTTTCTTTTGTCTTCCAACAAGTTAGTAAAAAGTGATACTATGCACTGCTTGGAGACGCTCAGTTTTGAACTCTTCTACCTTGCACAAAAGCAGAATACCAGCTTGCTAACGCATGTTACTCTGAGTTGAGATTTAACTCCTTTGCTGTATACTTAAAGTACCATTGTCATATAAATTCTCCAGCTTACAAAAACAATATAAAATCTTAGGTGATACTTGTTCATTGGAAAGGCTGTATAGCGAAGAAGAGTATTTTTATTTTTTTTTTGGCATTTAGGATGTATAAGAGTAATCTGTTAATAAATACATAGTCATTTCTGCACCTGGTCTTCATCTCATTTCCTTTCCCCTAATACAGGGCAGTGAAACACGTGAAAGTCACAGTCATTCATGGTTTAATCCAACTGAAGCAGTTCAAGTAATGCAGTACTGTTGCCACCTTGCTAAAAATGAAAATGCTCTAGTATCAGTGACTGATATTGGAGTGATTACACCATATCGTAAACAGGTATAACTGATGTCTAAGAACTTCAGAGTTGCTGTATTTCAGCTTGTGGTTTTACATTGTGGCTGTGGTTTGTTAAAGTAGGTAGGCGTATCTCAAAACTTCACTGCTGTGTGCAAATTAGAGCTCTCCCTGTACTGATCCTACTGGTCAATGTGCACCTGCCTGTGTTTACAGTTAATATTTATTTTTCAAATATTTATATATAGTATTGATGTGACTGAACCTCCTACACTCCCTAAAACATTTCACATCATTTGATATGATTATGTCCTTCATCTGCCTGTGATGCAAGACATATAATACTAATGTCCACTTCAAGAAAGTCACCTTGAATTGCAGGAATGCTGATTAAAAAGTGGTCATTGACTGTAATCCTCATCTTAGCCAGGCATGGTTTCTCGGTACATTTCTTGGAGCACTTAAGGTATAGTCTCCAAGCAGCATTTAGCAGATGGCAATATACTGATCCCACGCATACCAGCATTCCAATGCGCAAGAATCCTTGTTCTCCTTCTCTTTTTGGGAGGGTACTTAAGGTCACATCTCACCTCTGTCTTTCACTCTGCATGATGCAGCTGGCAAGCAGAGATGGAATCTCTGCACAGTCTTCTTGAGAGGCTGGGGGAAGCTGCTTGCCATACCACATCTGTAGTAAGCGTAGTTTTGGATATAACACACACTGGAAAAAGAGGGTTTATGGATCCAAGTTGTTCTTCTCTTTAAAAGGTATCATTAAAAATCTGTTGATTTCTGTTTAAGTGATGGTAGTGAGTATTTCACCTTGTAAGTTGTGTAACAAATGTGATACTTCTCAGGAAAAGTTACTGTTTTATTTTAAATCCTTACTAGTGGATGACGGCTAAGCTTGGTGTAGGCATTTCCTGTGACATCTCTGTGTTAAATCACATACTTGTATATGTAGTATGTTTTCAGCTTTGAAGTAATCCACTCTCAAATGAAAAAATAAATTCCTTTGAACACTTTTTTTTTGGTAGGTGGAGAAAATTAGATTTCTTCTGAGAAGTATTGATTTGGGAGACATTAAAGTTGGCACAGTAGAAGAGTTTCAAGGGCAGGAGTACATGGTTATCATCTTATCAACAGTATGTATATCTGTTGTGGTCCTGTGGAGAGTTTTTGTGTGTGTCTAATTCTTTGTTTCCTTTTTTGATATAGGAGCTTTTAAAAATAAAAATATAAAAGCTATATTTTTGTCAGTCCGACACAGTACTTGAAAACAGAGCTTTTTTTTTAAGTGCATGGAAATAGTACAGCATCTGTGATTTTGAGGTAAACCTTAAACCTTTGTAGACACTCGTGCTGAATTTATTTTAGAGTTTCATGTGGGTAACATACCTTTCCATTCTCCCTATACACACTTAAGTGAAACTGAATGCATTATAAATATTAGACAACTGTGTGAATCACAGTATTAAAAAGTAATAGCTTATAAAAGGCTTATAAAAGCTGATTCTTTTTCACCCTCAGTTTGAGAATCATCACTTACCAGTATGCAACTGATGACTTCCCAGATACCAATGCTGACTGTGTCCAGGAGCTGAATACCCTTTTTCACAATTTATTTATTTTGTGTTGGTAGGAGAGCACTTGATAGTCTTTCATGATCACCTTGAGGGTGTACTTTTAAGTTCTGTGCTGGGATGTTGGTAGAGGTCTTCTCTAGGCACTAGCTTTTTGAATCTGAAACTATCAAATGCCTTGAAGAAAGGGTCGGGGGGAGTAATCCATGCTATGTTTCTACTTCAGCAGTACCCTAGTCACAGGCCATCATTTTAGTATTACATCACCTCCTTGATTCAGAGTTGGTTTTGGTTGACTACATCTGTGTAAGTATGAAGGTATAGGGGCATAAACTGCACCACTAGAGATTTTTAGATCACCAGGAAAATGCAGAGATATTTAGTTTCACTCTTTGCAATAAATGGGTCTTTCAAAAAAATGCTAACAAAAGGGAGTGTTCAGGAAATGTGGGAGGATGCACTTGTTTGGGAAGATGATGTTTGTGGATTTGTGTTGAGCCCATCCCTTGCATTTGACAAAGAGGGAAAGAGAGAGGATTATGTCATAGGGTACTGGGAGGGAGTTGCTGTTATTTGGAAGCTGGCAGACCTTGTCTCTCACCTTCTTTTGCAAACTTGATGACGAGTGTGCTTCAGCAGATGTCTCTTTTTACTTTTTTTTTTTTTTTTTTTTTTCTGAAAGATCTCAGCGCATGTTATCTGTGGATGACAGACGAAGATGTAGTCCTAGTTTTCAGGCAGTTGGCTAGAGTGTGGAAATCCTATTTGTAGCAGCTGAGACATCAGATTTCAGAAGACTCTGAGGCTGAACTGAGGTTAGATGCAGTGTATGCCAGTTCCCTCTCTAAATGCTAGATACTAGTCCAGTGCATGCACATATCCCTGGTATTTGAATTCACCTGAAAGCCCCATAAAGGGAAAAACTACAGCAGCTTCTTTATGTCCTACTTTTCTGTCCTTTGTCTTCTCAGGCATGTGAGATTGTTGGCTGGGCTCTTGACAGGAGACTTTTCTTCGTGCTTTTCTAGGAGAAATCAATGTGGAGTTGAGAAGTGCAAGCAGCAGCTGATAAGTCAGCTGAGAGCTACTGAGGCTTTTTGCAGGCAGCTTCTTGCTACCAGAATATGTGATACCGATCCTTTATGTTCTGAGACAACATCCATCAAATGCACACTGTTGTAGGCATGGTGAACTCCTGGACAGATCTAAAAGTCTGTGCTGGATCAGTGGAAAAGACAGCTGGAAAACTTTAGAGAAAGGCTAACTTAATACTTTGAACATCAGCAAGTGATACCAACTCAGTGTACATGATTGTTGGAGGGTTTAGACTTTCTTTTGGTGAGCATTATGGCCCCTACGTAGCGGTATTTCTACAGTGTGGAATTCAGTTCAGAATACAAAAAAAGTCTGCATATGCTTGCTTTTTTCCAGACGGTAATGTGCTTTTGGTACAGTAAGTCTCTAAGTAAAGTAAAAAGATTTAAGTGTTTGGAATGTGGAGTTCCTGAGGTGTTTGTGACCCAGGATCCCTCAGGGCTGTTGGAGAAAGTACAGTACAGGCAGAGCTTGTTCAAGTCTGAGTAATAACATATAAAGCAAACTGATCAAAGGAGGAAGTATAGACCAGGAATGTATAGCTGAAGTTACGACCAATACTGGACTACTTTTGACAGGAGTACATAGGATTTCCAGGAAAGAGGAGGATAAAACAGCTATGGAAACAGAGCCCTGGAAAGCAGAGTGAATGCCGGGGTGGAGGAACAGTTGGTTTTGGGGGGGTTCTTTTGTGGCTTGGGGGGAGATTGTGGTTTTTTTGGGGTTTTTTTGTTTTTCCTGAGGGCAGTGTTACTATGCTTATTTTCTTTGTTCTGTGTCATACCATAGCTTTTCAATCCAGCACTGTATCCCTCCTAAAGTACTTCTAGGTATATACTATGCTCCTATTTATAAGAACTCGCTATTTAGGTCATGAAAATTTTCTTTTATCAAAGATAGGTTCAAATGTAGACAAAACAGAGGTGAAAATTTAATGAGCAATAATTATAGCACACTAGTTGTTTTGGACGGTTTTGCTAAGCTAAGTCGGAGGAGACTGAAGACAACTTGCGTAGATACACTGTGAATTGTCATTCAGCTGTAGGAATTAGAATACCAGCAGCTCTAGCATTTCTTCTACTGAAAAGATAAAATCACTGAGTTTTAGGAAGCAGTTTTGGTACCTCGCATTTCAAATTATAGTGGATAGTCCTGATGCTAAAATAAAACTAGTACACCATTCTCTTGAAATTGCTGAAGTTGCATTAGCAGCCTGTTGGAGAATAGACTTCTGTGGGAAAGGCAATGGTGGGAAATAGCTAGCTGAAATTTGGATTACAAAGCTAACTCGTGCATTGCTGGCACAATTGCTGTGGATTTCTGCAGTAAGCAAATATGTTGAAGTTACACTATGGCTAGGTAAGTTGCTTTCTCATTATTCTATTTCTAAAATTATCTCTAATTAATTTTAGGTGCGATCTCATGAAGGTTTAGTTGGTGATGACAAGTACTATTTGGGCTTTCTCTCTAACCCAAAGAGATTTAATGTGGCAATTACTAGAGCAAAAGCTTTGCTGATTGTCGTGGGAAATCCTCATGTTCTTGTGAAAGTAAGTTTTGGTTTTCTATCTCTGAATTGCATGTGGTGTTTGTCACAGTAAATTAATGATTTGGGGGGTTAATTTGATGTGAGGGAACATCAGATTGTGTTAAGAATTGGTACACCGTCTTCAGTCTGTATTTGGGAATATTTGAACTCCATAGGTTCCTATAAGTATGGACAGTTCAGGCACCCACACAGTACACTTCCAAGCTCAAAGGAAATTGTAATGCTGATCTGTGCATACAGGCTCCTACCTCCGTTTTCTCTCTAGAATAGGTCAGAACCTCAACACTGAAGTTCTCCAGCAGCCTGCAAGTCCAGTAAGCTTGTTCTGAATGACCTTATGCAATCAGATTTTTCACAAAATGCGGTTGCTTCACTTTTTAAATGGAAGGTGGTAGAAGTGATTGTTCCCAATGAAAATAACAGCCTGCCAGGGAGGCAGGCTCCTTTTGAGCGCAGGCACGGTCCTTCTATAGGAATAAGGTGAGCTTTTCTTAATATCTGGTAAGATGTTATGTCTGACTTTCCAGATAAGAAGAAAAGCACTATTCCAGAAATGGTCTGAATAGAAAGTTTAGTCTCTATCTCCCCACACCTACGTGCAACAGATGTAACTTAGAGCAGCTATAGGTATCTTCCTTACGTGTTACACTGTGCTTGCACTATGTGTAGTGTTCTGTTTCTGGAAAAGGTCCTATTAAATCTCCTGCATTCATGTGCCGTGTTAATTTGTTTGAAAATTCACTTCACATAACAGCATGATTTAAATTAAACTCTAATCTTCTCTTGTAGGATCCCTGTTTCTGTGCCCTGTTAGAGTACAGTTTAATGAATAGAGTTTATGTGGGTTGTGACCTGCCTTCGGAGCTGGAATGCCTGCAGAAGTGAGTGTCTGGTCTTCACTTTAACCTTGCTAGATACAGATCAATTTACAATATTTTTAAAGCTCGTATCATCTGAAATATTGATAAATACAACAACCTGTGATAGTAGGATTTGATTTTGCATTCTTAAGTATTGTAAACATAATAACATGTAACATAACCATATTTTCTCCCACCCCATAAGAAAAGTCTGAGCATTAAATAAGAGCTGTTGTTGACTTTGTTATTTTTACATATCCCCAAATGATGCGTTACGTATTTGATGACCATGATTTGGAAGTGGGGGATGGGACCTGCAGGGGAAATGTTTAAGGTGACTTTACTGTAATTAAAGAAATTGGCTTGAAGATTGATTTAAGCACGTCCCTTCTAGTAATGCATAATACATTGATAAATGGGTATTATCTACTAGATGAAACTCTGCTTGTTTGTTTAGGTTTTTTTAATCAAAATTTTTGCCCATGGAAAGATAAGCAAAATTTTTATCTTGTTTGCTTTAATTGACAGGTGTGACTAGTTTTTCAGTATTCAAGATGCGTTCAGTCCTCATCTGTTTGGAAACTAAGAATACTTAACAGAAATTCAGTCCTGAGCAAATCCAGCACCTTTTGTCCTCAGGGAAAGACATATGTTCTATAATGGTTGGAAGTTTCTCCAAAGAAGATTTTTTTTTTTTTTTTGAAGTGAAAAAATTGAAATTTAACAGTATAAAATAGTAGTGACAACTTACTTGCTTTTGTGTTTAAAATGTATATGACTATGCCTCTGCATGGAACAGTATGCTGAATCTATAACACTATGCCTGAATCCTCTAAGCTTCAGAAGAAAAATATTGATGGACGCTTATGTTAGCTTTTCCTTATGATAGAATTTTTTCAGCTTCTTAATTTTCTCAGACTTTTGTAGTACCTCCTAAAACTGGACCATCCCAAGCACATATATGTGTATGGTAATTTTGTTATGGGAGTGTTACAGTAATACATCCACGATGTGAAATGGAATGATACATTAATATCTCCACTTGACTGATGTTGAGTATCTTAAGCCAAGCATGCTGGAAAAACCCTACTTCCAGTTTTAAGGCCTTTGTGTGTATAGCTGAGATCACACAGGATTTTCTTGGTTTTCCATTGCAGTCCAGTTGTCTGTCAAGACAATGCCTCAAATGGTGGGTTAAAAAAAAAAAATAAAGTCATGTTTTGCATTTCTACAAGTATACTGTAGAATAAAGTATCTTGGTTTATTTTGACAAAATTAAAAATAACTG
>NW_009648043.1:2629369-2654868 GCF_000708025.1 Charadrius vociferus
TGCTAGTAGCTTCATTGGGCACTATGCTGTCCCCTTAAACAGCGTTTTTCTCTTTTTCTTGTCCTATTCTTGGTGATTAAGTCTTGAGACACAACACTTTAGGAACAGTTGAAGAACTAGCCACTGTGTATAGGAACTGCCAGTGCAACAAGATGGCTTTCTGTAAAAGACAGAAATATTTTGGACAGGACTGTAGCCTACAGAGTAACCAACTGGGGGGGTGCAGAGGGGGAGTTACTAAGAATAGCTTTTGACAGTCTTAAAAAATGCTTCCAGAGAAGTGCTTATGCCTCACTGAGATGGATGCACAAGGCAAGCTTGCACTCTCTTTGTGTTGAAGAATAGGGATTTCTGTTCCTGCTTCTGTTGTTAAGCACTTGAAACTACTTCTCCCCCCGCCCCCCCAGCCCTTACACTTCAGTCTGTGTACTTCTGCTTATTGATGACTGAGAAGCTGCACTGTGAGATACGAAAACAGGCTGAGAGATTTGGGGTTATTCAGCCTGGAGGAGAGAAGGCTCCAGGGAGACCTTATTGCAGCCTACAGGGAAGATGGGGAGTGACTCTTCATCAGGGAGTATAGTGACAGGATGAGGGGTAATGGTTTTAAACTGAAAGAGGGGTAGATTTAGATTAGATACTAGGAAGAAATTCTTTGCTGTCAGGGAGGTGAGACACTGGCCTAGGTTGCCCAGAGAAGCTGTGGATTCCCCATCCCTGGAGGTGTTTAAGGGCAGGCTGGATGGGGCTTTGATCAACCTGGTCTAGTGGGAGGTGCCCCTGCCCATGACAGGGTGGTGGAACTCGATTATCTTCAAGGTCCCTTCCAACCCAAACCATTCTATGATACCAAACAACTTTGTCTTCCTCCTTCTCTTGAAGTGTTTCTCACATCTTTCTGCCTACCCAGCTGCTACTGAAAACCTTGCTTGAAGAGAGACCTACCCATTGGAATTGTACAGTATTAAATAGTGTTTGCAACTTTTAGAACAGTTTCTTCTGGCAGCTTGATGTGTAGGCAGAGCTGGTTGCTCCAGAGGTGTTAGCTTCAATATTCTAGTCATCTCTTTCATGAAGACATATGGCCTGATGAGCTGGAGTGAGAAAAAGGGGAGAAAACAGTTTGAGTTTTCGCTATTTGGTTAAAATCATCTTTCAGTTCTACCGTGACAAAAAATTACACAGGTTTCTTTGGGGATATGTGAAAATGGAGGATCAGCCACTGCATGACAGAGTCAGTTTAGAGTCAGGCTCTTTCTTTTAGAGACGGTTGAATTAAGACTTACTTTGCATTAAAACCATGTTCCAGTTATTCATTTCTGTTTACAGGAACAGTCTTTTCCCAAAGGAAATTAAAAAACCCTCTTTGTCATGGCTGTCTCTGATCTATTAATTCCTCACCTTACTAAGAACTTACCAAAGGCAGACAGAGGGCTTCCACCGTGCCCTGAGGAGCATGTCAGAGGTACATCAAGTCAGTAAACACAGGAACACTATTACAAATTTCTCTTTTTCCCTGCTTCCCTCCAAGTATTGTCTTAGACATTGCAGGCTTTAGAAGAGCAAGAACCTGAGAAAGAGGTAGTCTATAAAGCAGACAATTCCTGAGCCATTTAACATAAACAGTTAAGAGTTGAAATTTAAGAAATGCCTTCAAAAGACCAGTCAAGACATCAGAAGAGCCCACAGGTTTCCTTACCAGAAACAAAGCACATAGTACTCAGCTGTGCGCTGAGCAGGTTCTTGTCGTTCTCTCAGTATGTTTCAAACAGTAGCAAAGGTCTGCGAAGTACAGTCTGCGTTGTAGTGGTCTTTGCTGATTGAAAGAATTACCTTGACTTCTAGGTGGCTGCATCTAGATCACAAGTAAAAGAGAAAGCATGCACTTCGAATGGTATTTTAGAATATGAAGGGTTTATTAGGGAGGCAAGCCCTCAATATTGCTCACTATAGTCTTCCACTGACTGTTTTTAATCTTTTTATGTTCCCCTGAAGTTGCTGTTGTTAATCCGTCCGCACTGGTGCCGTGTAGGTCAGGTCACACTAAATCACTGATTGATGAAGAAGTTGCTGGGCAAGTATTCTTACACATTTCCTCTGTTATTTCTGCTAGTTTCACATTTTTGGATCTAGTGGTTTAGTTCCACATGGAATTAAAGCTGGCAAGGGATGTCAAGGACAATAAGTGACCTTATGGCAGTCCACCAGTATCTGAAAGGTGTTTACAAGAAAGCTGGAGAGGGACTTTTTACAAGGGAATGTAGTGATAGGATGAGGGGGAATCAGAGAAGTTGCGGATGCCCCATCCCTGGAGGTGTTCAAGGCCAGGCTTGATGGGGCTTCGAGCAACCTGGTCTAGCGGGAGGTGTCCCTGCCTATGGCAGGGGGGGTAGAACTAGATAACCTTCAAGGTCCCTTCCACCCTAAACTGTTCTATGATCATTTAGGCAAACTTGACACTCTCAAGTCCATGGGCCACCCCATGGTGGGATGCACCCACAAGTGTTGAGGGAGCTGGCAGATGTTATTGCAAAGCTGCTCCATCATCTTTTGAAAGGTCATGGAGCACAGGAGAGGTGCCTGAGGACTGGAGGAAAGCCAGTGTCATGCCAGTCTTCCAAAAGGCCAGTCAGCCTCACCTGCAGCCCTGGAAAGGTGATGGAACAGCTCATTCTGGATCTAATCTCTGAGCATGTGGAGGAAGAGGTTATTGGAAGTGGTCAACATGGATTCAGCAAGGGGAAATCATGTTTGACCAATCTGATAGCCTTCTATGATGGCATGACTGGCTGGGTGGATGAGGGGAGAGCAGTGGACGTTGTCTACCTCGACTTCAGCAAGGCTTTTGACGCTGTCTCCCACATCATCCTCACAGATAAGCTCAGGAAGTGTGGGTTAGATGAGTGGACAGTGAGGTGGATTGAGAACTGGCTGAATGGCAGAGCTCAGACGGTTGTGAACAGTGGTGCAGAGTCCAGCTGGAGGCCTGTAGCTAGTGGTGTTCCCCAGGGGTCAGTACTGCGTCTGGTCTTGTTCAACATGTTCATCAACAACCTGGATGAGGGGACAGGGTGTACCCTCAGCAAGTTTGCTGATGTTACAAAACCATGAGGAGTGGCTGACACACCAGAAGGCTGTGCCACCATGCAGCGAGGCCTGGACAGGCTGGAGAGTTGGGTGGAGAGGAACCTGATGAAATTCAACAAGGGCAAGTGTCGGGTACTGCACCTGGGGAGGAATAACCCCATGCACCAGTACAGGTTAGGGGCTGACCTGCTGGAAAGCAACTGTGCAGAGAGAGACCTGGGAATCCTGGTGGACAGTAAGTTGACCATGAGGCAGCAATGTGCCCTTGTAGCCAAGAGGGCCAGTGGTCTCCTGGGGTGCATTAAAAAGAGTGTGGCCAGCAGGTTGAAGGAGGTCATCCTCCCCTTCTACTCTGCCCTGGTGAGGCCACATCTGGAGTACCATGTCCAGTTCTGGGCTCCCCAGTTCAAGAAGGACAGGGAACTACTGGACAGAGTCCAGTGGAGGGCTACAAAGATGATCAAGGGACAGGAGCACCTCTCTTATGAGGAAAGGCTGAGAGACCTGGGTCTGTTTAGCCTGGAGAAGAGAAGACTGAGAGGGGATCTCATCAATTCTTATAAATATCTAAAGGGTGGGTGTCGAGAGGATGGGGCCAGACTCCTTTCAGTGGTGCCTGGTGACAGGACAAGAGGCAATGGGCATAAACTGGAACACAGGAAATTCCATCCCAACACGAGGAAAAACTTTACTCTGAGGGTGGCAGAGCACTGGCACAGGCTGCCCAGAGAGGTTGTGGAGTCTCTTTCTCTGGGGATATTCAAAACCCACCTGGATGCATTCCTGTCCAACCTGCTCTAGTTGAACCTGCTTTGGCAGGGGTGTTGGTCTAGATGATCTCCAAAGGTCCCTTCCAACCCCAACCATTCTGTGATTCTGTGATTTTTCTCCTGACAGCTGTTTAACTGTGCTTTATCTAATAAAAGTTCCACACCTACCAACTACATAGCAACGCTCTGAAGGTCAAACCGTGGGCCTCTGATATGGTCCTAGTTATTCAAGTCATACCAGCTCAGTAGTCCAAGACACACACATGGCCGGATGCTGCCCAGTGCCACGCTGATCAGGCTTCACAGATAATGCTGGGTGTATTTTTCTAGATAATGGGGTGTGGGAGCCCTATTAATTCTTTCTGTCCTTCATTGTCCTGAAAAGTGGTCAGTCTGCACCTGAAGGGAAAAAACATTGAGGCCATAGTTACAACCTGTATTCAACACGTGTGATCTTGTTTTTTCCATAGGGCGCGATATCCCAGTAAGGACATTGGATCAGTAGGGCAAGAAATAGAATTCAGGGTGTGCCAGCAACTGCACCCACTGTTTACTGTCTTTTGCAACCTCGATTTGATAATGTTATGAAAGTTTAATATGCTTTTCTCCTTTAAATAAAATAGCTTCAAGGTGTCAAGGAGCATTGTGCTGCCCATTTTGGAGCTCAGATACTAGAATAATGAGTATTCTAAATCTTAATAAGAAACAGACTCTTTAAAAAGCAATATTGTTTTTTTGCAACTAGCAAAAGAGAACACCAGCATTCATTCACAGATTCAGAAACAATTCATTTGTCTCAGTTTTACCAGGCTTGTTAAAATTTATATACTCTGATTATTTAAACAATTGCTGGTTTTTAAATAGTAATGGTAAGGAAAATGCAATACATTTCTAAGCTGTGGGGAAGGGTGTTCTTCCAGCACATGGTGAAGAGTGGGAGTGTAAAATAATCCTTTTAAACTGCTTAAATTTCCTCAGAGCTTTAAGTGTTGTTATGTTCCAGTATCTCCTCAAAGATATTTCAGTACCGGCTTCTTGAGCAATTGCTCTACAAGAGCAGAAGGAAACGCTGCCGCTGCAGTGTCTCACAGAAGCACAGGAGGTGATGCACTGTAGAGGGGCAGAAGTCAAACTGTAGACCGTGGAATGAACAACTGTATGTAAATAGAGGACAAAGTGCTGTTGAAATGTTACCCTCGGAAAGGCTTGGAATTTGTCAAAAAAGCACAAATCATAGAATAATTAGGTTGGAAAAGACCTTTAAGATCATTGGGTCCAACCAATCAACCTAGCACTGCCACCACTAGACCACGTCCCTAAGTGCTACATCTACACGTCTTTTAAATGCCTCCAAGGATGGCAAATCCACCACTTCCCGGAGCAGCCTGTTCCAATATTTGACAATCCTTTCGGTGAATAAATATTTCCTAATATCCAATCTAAACCTCCCCCTGCGCAACTTGAGGCCGTTTCCTCTTGTCCTATCACTTGTTACTTGGGAGAAGAGACCGACCCCCACCTCACTACAACCTCCTTTCTGGTAGTTGTAGAGAGCGATAAGGTCTCCCCTCAGCCTCCTCTTCTCCAAGTTAAACCACTCCAGTTCCCTCAGCTGCTCCTCATAAGACTTGTGCTCTGCACCCTTCACCAGCTTCATTGCCCTTCTCTGGACGTGCTCCAGCACCTCAATGTCTTTCTTGTAGTGAGGGGCCCAAAACTGGACACAGTACTCAAGGTGGGGCCTCACCAGTGCTGAGTACAGGTTCTAGTCTAGACCTGAGAGTTCTGTTAAGGAACACTAATGTCAAGGAAGAAAAAGTTAGGAGCCAGAAGAGACTATAGGTAATGAAAGGATACAGTCAGCAAAGGGAAAATGGGGAAACAACTTTTAGTTAAAAAAATATAAATATATACACAAATAATAAACAAACAAACCAACCCAGAAGAATTAGTCACTTTTCCAAACTTTGTTTCGCTTCAATGCTCTTCGTATGTGATTTCTCTTCCTCCTGCCTAACTGGAAGGTGCGTATAGCGTGGAAGGGCTAGAACTGAATGGAAGATTCGTCTCCGTCATCTGGTGCCCACAGCTGCTAACGCAAATCCCTGAGAGCTGTGTTCCATCGAGGTTGTCTGGGCTATCTCTCTAGCTAATGGAGAGAGGTGATTTTGGAAGGTGGTTTACTTCATCCTAAAACATGTCTAGGATATGGGAATGAATCCCCGAAGGTGCCTATCCCTCTCTGCTGTCTGGAGAGGGAGCGTAGAACCAGAGACCAGGTGAGGAGGGAAACCATCCCTGGCTGCCAGTGTCCTTTTCCTGGAAGCAGAGGAGGCAGCTCCCTTCTCCTATGAGCTAAAGAAGAGCAGTGTAGCTAAGAGGGGACACAACAGCATTTAGGAAAATGACACAGTTGGAATTTTAATTTTTTTTTCCTCTGGCTGAGGAAGTAGAGCTTGCTGATACAAGAGGTACACTGGTGTACCTCTGTGGAATACAGTAGCACAAAGCAAAATGCTTCAGTGATCACTAACTACTGGAAAGCTGCATTAGTAAAAGAATAATTCTGAGTCACGATGACAGAGCTCAGTCCGTCGTAACGTGAGGAAGTATGTTAACGTGAGGCGTTACATGCATTTGATATCAAATTAATCTCATAACAACAGTGATCACATGGAGAATGACATAAAGCCTATTTAAGTCCAGTCTTACTAGGCTTGTGAATAAATTTAAATGTACAAAAGCCTGGTGCCGAAGACCTTGGTTTACTGATAAATGCAGAGAGCTACTCATTATGACAGCACTCCTCAAATAACACCACCCACATGACAAGTCCCAGAGACTTTCATGAATTGCCTTCAATCGCTTTAAAATGAATGAACAGTTTAAAGTGTGATACAAAATAAACATGGGAGTTCAGCAGTTGTTCAAATATGTACCCTTCCTAATGGGAAATAACATTCCCACATAGACAAGTCCTGGGCAGGACTTGGGTCCTTTTTCATTTGCTTTTGAGAGATTTCAACATGACAGAATTCAGTTACAATCTTGAAGGGAAATGCTGCTGCTTTTCATTTTACACCTTGGAGCATGCACAGTGTAAATGGTAAAAGCATGCCAGTACTGGTTCATGGTTCACTCCTTGTAGTTCTTTCAGCTGGGAAAAAGTGCATCCAACCAGTAACAAAATTAAGGGAAGGCGAGAAGTGGTGGAAATTCAGAGATGGCAGAGCTGAATAATGCAGATGAATAAGAGAAATCTTTCCCATGCACTCAAGGAGAGAAAAAATGTGTGTACCGCAGGTATCCAGTAATACGACTGAAAAGCACCAAAATGTGTCCCTGTATGAACGCGATGAAGATGATGCCAGTCACTGCCAGCCTGGCAGGTGATCGGTATCACAATATTTCAGCGTGTTTAGAGAGGTCACAGCAACCAGAAGAGCAGTCCTGCTAGCGTGAGGGGCAAAGGGGAAGCGGGCTCGTCCCAAATAGCAACACTTTTTAAGCAACCGCATGTACCGTGTTGACCATAAGCCAAAAAATGCTCTCCAGAGGAAGAGCCCAAATGCTGCAACCTGTGTTATTTCCATTGGTCCTCTTCGTCAGGGTGTCCCTGGGGTGAGGTGGGTGTCCCTGGGGCGAGGTGGGTGTCCCTGGGGCGAGGGAGGGTGGCCAGGCAGGAGCCCACAGCAGCTCCGCAGCCCGGCAGAGCCGCAGTTGCCTGAGGCGGGTGCAGTTACTGCTGCGCTGGAGGATCTGCCCTCGGCACAGAGCCGCTGCGCCCAGCCACGTTCGGCCACCTGGGACAGAGTGGAGCAGCACCCCAACAAATCCCCGGCAGCAGTGGGGAAGGCGGACAAGCGCAAAAATATGTGTATTGTCAGCTCTTGGCAACTTGCTGAAAATATTTTTGGGGAAGTCAAGGGCCTCGTGGTGGTTTCCATTCTGTTGCTAACAGCCGTGCCCTGGGGCAATGAAGAGGATAAGATAGCGAGGACAGAAGGGTAGTGAAAATTTTCCTTTTGGCTTCCCTTAAATTAATGAGCGAACAGCACAGATGGGATAAGTGAGGCAGAAGAAGAAATCCAGCATAAACATTCCCAGTAGAGTGCCTAAAATGAAGACATCCTTCGTGTGGAACAGGACAGCGACCAAAAGACATTTTCACCTCTGTCTATTCTGTTTTGGGGAGAGCTCTCTGAAGACCATTCAGGTCTTGCTACAGAAAAGGACAGTGACGGTAATTATCAGCCCTGTAACCCTCCAGATGTGAATTTCCATCCTGGAAATAGCATGCTGGTTTTCGTAGGCGCCCTACCTCCGCCCTGCCTCTGGCACCAGCCTAGCAGGGGCAGGTGCGGATGTGGGCAGAGCCCGTCGCGTTCAACCCGCGCTGTGCTGCCCTCACACCGGTGGGTGATGCAATTCGTGTGGCGTGTCCAAATTTCCAGTCTTGAGGTTGTGCTGGAGTCGCCTGGTTTAATACTTGGATGCTTGTCAGACGTGCCGATGTTTAACTTCAGACCCAAGGCACTGCTAAAAACAGGCTAGTAAATAGCACGCAATTGACTTTCTCAGGCTTCTCATTAATTTTACCTAAGCCACCACCTATTTTTAGAAGCAACTTGTTTGCCGGAGTCTTCTGTCAAATTTCCTCATCCAGTATGATGCTATCAAGCTTTTATATGAAGTGTGTTGTGCTAGGTACTACTAACTAGGTGATAAGTAGTCCCAAATACATTCCAGGTGAATGTTACCGTCTCATTTGCACTGAAAATGGTAGCTGTAATGTTACCACTTTGTACTTCTGCACATCCTGAAATTCAGTCTCAAAAATTATTGTGTGCTATAAGCGATGTGGCCTTTACGGTAGTTCCCTGTACATGAACCTCATTTGTGTGTAGAATCATTGCTGCCACCCCAGAAAAATCTAGCAGGAGAAAATTCAAAGAACAGATTTTTTTTTAAAGTGACTCACTGCAGATGTACACATGGAAAGAAACAGATTACAAAAAAAAAAAAAACCAGAATTGATTTTTACCTAATTTATTAATAGTAGAAATAAAAATAAATTCATAACAGGCAGATTAATGCTGTCATTTGTAAATTGCTGTTTAATCTTTCCTAGATTAAACTGCAGATCTGCCGGGGATTGAAGTCAACAAGATTTGATCTGGACTCAAAAGCCAATCTTGTAGAGACATCCTGAAGTAAAATAAATTAACATTTCCTCAGCATGAGAAGAAGTATTAGTAGTTTAAGATAGCTTTCCCTTCTGGTTTTCATTCGTACGTCCTTGTGTTTGCATGCAGGCAAGAGCAGAGTGCTACCGTTAGTCAGAACACACTGATGAAGGACTGACGTGTAATGAATGTAAATCAGCCCTACACGCACCACAGCTGAAGATAAGGCAGTGCACGGTCTGGTGACAGTGGTTTGAACTGCACGGTCATGTGGCCTCAAATATGTTCCTTTTATAAATTATGTTTCAAACATTTTAAGAGTAAATTATTCAAAGAACCAGCTGGGAATCAATTCTTATCTCACACGGTAGGTAGATTTAAAAGATCTCTTGAAGACAACAAAGTGCTTTAAAAGCACATTCTCCTCTCTTTACTTCTGTTAGTCCCCAGTGCATCAAGCTCATCGTTATTTCCTACAAAGTAAAATTATGCTTGAGATGCTGGAGCAACTGTGTTCCAAAAATGTCTATTTTAGGAATTCCTTGTGCTTCTACTGTAAAAGGAATTTGCCATTTCCAAGTTTTCATATTGGGAGTTTTTGCCTTGGGCTCGTGGCTGGAAACCCGCAGCAAGCCGTACCTTGTAATCCACAAGCCTGAGGTAGCAGGTGTCTGGATTCAGACAAAATTCCAAATAAAATTTGTGTCAGCAAGCCTTCGCCTGAATGACAAAACAGCTCCTCAAGGGATTATCTGATGTAATCTGAAGGTACGGCCTAGACACAAAGAAGTAAATTCACTCATGAGCAATGCCACTGAAATTCAGGCACATTCCTAGACAGTGCTGAGCACTCCATGGCCAAAGAATAATGTAATTTAAGCTTGTGAGTAACCTCATGGAGCTCACAGACTTTTTGAACGGGTTTTGAGAAGGAAAGGGAAACTGTGGATCTGTATTTCAAGAGTTTCAACCTTTTTTTTTTTTCCAATTCTTTTTGTGCAGTAGGTTAGGGATGTATGCAGAAAGCCTCAGGATGTTTGAGGAAGACATTGACTCAGTGTCCTGAGTGTCAGAATGCAAATGTAGACAACTAATGGTATGTTAAAAGTGTAAACAAGCCCACAACTTCCATGCAGTCAGACCTGTGGGGCTGTCAGTTTACTTATTTTAGAGATTGGGAACTGCAGAACTGGTTAAGGCCATGAAAAATCAAATTATCCCTGTTTCTGTTTAAAGGTTATCCCAAACATTAACTTTTAAAATACATCTGTGTATTGTTTGCATCTGGAAAGACAAGTTCTTACTGAGCATTTTTAAAGTGCTTTATGTAGTGCAGATACAGGCTCTGTATAAGGACATCCACTCTCTACTGACTGCAAAGAAAGGAATTCCATTAAAAGCTCAAGAGGTAATATAATTAAAAAAAATAATAATCATGAAGTGCATTGTCTTTAAATCAGTGTGTATTTGCATGCATTAGGGCTGAAAACCTTTAAATTATGACCTTTTGTCAAGTACTTATTGAATCTCTTTCTTCCCTTTTAACAGAATATTACAAATACAATACGACTTTTCGAACAGCTGCCTGCGTATTTTGTGATAGATGTGTGCAGTGTAATAATCCATTAACACCTGAGCGGTTCCATTAGCACAGACAGAATGAGACAGGTTCCTCGGGAATTCTTCCACCTCACCGACATCATCTGCGTCAGCAGTGCCTGGGGAGGCGTCTCCCTCCCTCTCCCTAGCAAAGAAGGAAATTACCGCACGCCCTCTGCAGTGCCTCAGACTGATCAAATCTATTTCATTTAAAGAAACTGCGTAGCTTGATTTAACTCCCACTGCCAGCAGTTTCATGCCCTGTATTTTAGACTTTGCTAGAGTTACTCCTGCTTTCCACTGGGTGATGCAGAGCAAGGTTTACACAAGCACCTTGTTTCTTTCTTCAGATAATAGTCAGGGTTTTGCAGGTTTAATCAGGAAAGCTGTTAGAGGTTGTTGCCACTATGACATTCCTTTAATAATTTTTCCCAGCTTCATTTCTTTTACTAAGCAAAAATGTGTATTTATCTTACCTTCAGATAAGAAAATACATTATAATCTAATATTGCGAAGATTAATTTTCCTTTTGTGGCCTTAGGACCATGATGAACAACTACAGATACTAAGCTGAATGCCCAAAGGGTAGCATCAGATTTTCTGCAGATATTACCTGTCTTGCTTGACCTGACTGGTTTTTACTTGACTTTTTCTTCTAATGCGAAAATGTCATTATATACTAATTTAATTCTGTTCCAGCAGAAGCTCTGTTGAAAAACCTAAGCCTATAAGCTTTTTCCATCAAATATCTATGCTGTTGTTATTGTCATACATCTTGCAGGTTGTGAATCAGCATGAAAGTTATTCATATGCGGTGATTTTCTGTTTCAAAAATTTAACGAGTACGTATTTAATATCTTAAATGCTTTCAAAAATTCTATTACATCAAGTAATTATTTCAGAGTTTATCAACCAAATTTGTACTTTTGTCCAAATGTGCTTGATACAGTTTGCTTCAGATGTGGATTTCTGGGTTCCTGGTGTAACACCTGGTCTTCTCTTTGACTTCTCAGCAAAATATATCAGTTATAAGAAGCTACAGAGACATTACAGTACTGTGCAGAGCTGGAGCGCCTTCAGTTCCTGCCAGCTGAAAATATGACATGATCTGACATTAGCAGGGTTAGGAAGAAGCCACATCCATTCTACAGCCTTCATACTGGGGCAGTGTCTGCCCTTATCTTGTTGATTGGCATTAGTTATGATACTGTATACAGCATGTTCTCTGCAATTTCTCTTCAGGGCAGACTATGTGGCCTGTAGTTCCACATGTCATGGCGCTCACCCATTTTAATTATGGGTAAAATGGTTTTTCCAGACTAAAAAGAACTTCTCAAGCAGTTCAAGCAGTTGTTTAAGTTCAGAATTATTCAGTTTGTTTTTTAATTAACTCCTTAGTAAACTGTCTGCAGATTAACTAGTTCCCCTAATTTGGTGGAGTTTTTTTTCACGACTAGTTATTTTTTAACAAGCTCTAGAAGATAATGATGGAATACAAAGTATCTCCCCCTTACTGCAATATATTAATTTTATCTTCCTGCTGCTTTCCAAAGAAAATGTTATTTCAGTGTAACTCCATTTTCTGCATCATGACTGACAGCTTTATGCTCCCTGCCCACTGTCTGATCTGTTCGGCTGTTAGGGTTTCATCTGTTCCAAGTTTATATAAGGAACTTCGCCACTTGTCTTCATCCCCACAAAAAAAAAAAAAGGAGGTTGATCAATAACTTCAGCTTACAGCTTTAGGCATACTCTTAACTTTAGCAGTAGGGGCTTATGCGAAAATCAGTATTTTATAATATAAATTCAGCATAATGGGAAATTACTCAACCGTTGATATTCCCTATTCAGAGGTAAGTGGCTCAGTACTGGCAGGTTAACATTGCAGTCCTCCACATTATTACATCTAGATTACAGGAGCGCCCAGCAAGAGCATGGCCAGACTGGAGCCCTCTTGTTCTAAGTGATGCACCAGTGCAGACCATATGCAAACACGTGTGCATTGGCTTAGCCTTCCTATTGTGAATATTTCCACTTTTTTTTAGTGTGGCTGCCTGTGTAGGACGATAGAATTAAGAAAGCGTGTCAGGGTTTACAGACCCAAGGACACAACCAGCAGCACATGCAGGTTTGACAAAACTAGCAGAACAGCACATGAATTAAAAAATGTTTTTCCCAAGGCTACATCAGTTACAGTCGTATGATTACAAGAAAAAACTGTTATGTTGATAGATGAGAATCCAGCTCTTCAGTAGATGTGTTGGATGTAATCTTACCCTAATAGCTCTTAGGGGTGACATCACTTACAAAGCAAAATGTTTGCAGCCAGGAATGGAGGGACATGATTTGCAGCAGCTATACAGCACTTACACCACAGTAGCTCTCAAAGGCATATTTTCTTTCTGGGTTTGGGCATCTTTCCAGATGTCACAGAGACGTGAAATGCTACCAATGTAACATGAGATTATAGAATAGGTTTAGCTTGGAAGGAGCCTCTGGAGATCATCTAGTCCATCCCCCCTGCTCTGAGCCCATCAAACAGGGTCAGGTTGCTCAGGGCTGTGTACAGTCAAGTTTTTAATAGCTCCAAGGATGGAGAGTCCACAGCTTCTCTGGGCAACCTCTTCCAGTGTTTGACCACCATTATGGTAATTTTTTTTCTTCCACCTAATTAGAATTTCTATTGTTCAAACTTGTGTCCTTTCCTTCTTATAGGAAGGTGAAGAGAAAAATATTTCTTCAATAATCTTCTGAAATAAGAGAAATAAAATAAAGCCAAATTAAAAAAAAAAAAAAAAATTTTCTAAACTGTCTGAAGTAAGCAGAAATTCCTTACAACATATCTGGGAGGATCTGTTTGCAATTTGTCCTTTACTAGAGGACTGATGATTACTAACTGCCTCTGGAACAAGACAGAAATAGTATGAGTTCAAACCGTTATCAGCTTAGTTTGCCTTGTGATAATTTTAGGCATCAAATTTGCTTGCATGCCATTTTAACATCAAGTCAATAGAACTACTCAGAGGATGTAAATTACAGAAAGTGTGTTTATTATTCAGGTTCTGACCTGTAGTTTTACCTAGTTCAAGGGCACAAGAAGCTAGGATACTCCAGATAGATAGCCCAAAAATCTAGATAACACAGATGCAGACAGCAAAACCAGCAGTCACACTAATGACCATTGCCCAGCACTTGAGAGTCCTGGGGAAGTAGTTCCTGTTCCTCCTCAGCACAGGAAGTTTTCTTGTCTTTGTCCCACACTACACCTGAGCTACTAAGCCCTGTGAAGAGCTGGGACAAGGCTGGATGGATTAGAAGGACTTCACTGTTTGTCGCTTACTTCTAAGCGCTGGGAAGTTTGGTTGGCAGCGACAGTTCAGACCCAGCTGCTGGACATCCTGAAGAAAGGACTATTGGACACGTGCACATCAGATCTGCAACTGGAGACACTGTGAGTTTGCAGATGCAAACACTATGCTGTAGTGCACAGACAGCCTGCTAGCACATAGCACACCTTATTTACACAGGACATACAAGACTGGGCAGGTAGAAGTTGTGAGGAGTCTCACCTGTGCCACATTTCATGCACTTCTGTCAGCGAAATTACAGGAACGCAGCAGTCCTACTGCTGTGTGCAATGCAGATGCTGCCCACTGCTGCTGGACTCAAGCTGGTTCTCACAGGGGCAAAACCATGTTTTCACTGTGCTACATAACGGAATGTCTGTGGCACCGATATTGATCATTGCTGTTGAGAATTGACTCTATTTCTCACATATATTTGGATTTTAATTTTTTTGAGAAATGCTGCAAGAATTTTTTCCCTTCTCAGCTCTTCACTTCAGTCGCTTCTAAATCTCTTGAGCTGAAACTAAGCCAAAATATTTATGTACAGGCTATAGTCACAGCTCATTCAAAGGGGAAAAGATGATTATAAGTTCTTGAAGAGTAAAAACAGATGATTTTCTATTTTAACTCATTCTCTTTGTTGCTATATTATTATTAAAAATGGCTTTATTATTAACTAGGCAAAGCAGTGGTTTTATTAGGAGTTTTCATCCAATGTTGTTTTTCCAGAAATATATGTCCATGCCCACGTCTGGGAATAAATGCCAGGAAATCTCCATTTTTATGTGCCCATTTGCAAAGTTTAGACAGCAAAAGCCACTGGAGATTGTACTGTGGTTCTGCATTACCTTTTCTGTGATATTTTCTTCTGACAACAAAGAACATCACCAGCTGAAGTCTTCTGGACCCTAAGCCCTTCCAGTATCTGGTTCAGTTTTCACTGGAACATCTCTTGAGGATAGACAGATGCCCAAATTCATACCCAGCAGCATCTGCCAAAAGATGTGACAAAGACTGCCAGACCCCCATAACTCAATATACAAAAAATAATTGACGTTACAAGGCAGGTACATGTTAGGAAGTATGCACACATCTGCACATGTGGATGCCAAGCTTGAGACAGGCAAACTCCCTTTGCTCCCATGCAGACTGTCTTGCGTAACAGGCTCCAGTGGATAGTTGCTGATGCTCATACTGTGCCTAACGGTCTTACAGCAGTTGGTAGGGGCAAATCCACCCTCTCCATGGGAATGCAGAGCTGTTCCCAGGAGGACACTTCCCTGTGGTGCATTGTGAGACTTGTTTTTTCTCAGCAGGCTTAAGGGCAGAAGTCGTGTTAGTCTGCCAAGGCATATGGCTTTTGCAGGGCCTGCACACTGTTTGGTTCTGTGCTTACTGGCAGTTGTGGTTTGGGACACCAGATCAGAGAGACAGCTCATCATTATGTGAAGGCATTGAGTATGGAGACTGAACACAGAGCATATGATAAATCTGGCAAACAAGATGAATGCTGCGCTCTCATCCATCAACACTTAAAGAGCAGCAGAACAAGCCACAGCTTGGTAGGTGGGATTATACTGCCTTGCTGACATGGGATGACCAGTAATGGCTCCACAATGTCTGGAGGATGTCATGGTTGTAAGGGAGGTACTCCAGTCTTTCAGGGCCATGGTACAGGACTGAAGAAATCAATCCAAGTACTGAAACAGGCTCTCAGCAATTTTACTTTGCAGTCCAGTACATTTAGAAGACTCAGGGTAGGGTTGGCCTGTGCATGTAGAACACAAAAGTAAAATTGCACTGGTTTGAAAATTACCTGGATGTCAAGATTGCAAAAGCATGTACATACAGGCGTGACTTGCTTTTGTCACAGTCTGTAACTGGAAAACTAGAGGCGAATATTTTTTTGTGGAGCAGAGCCTACATACTGATGGATCCCTTAACCAAACAATGCGCCTTCATAAGAACCATAGAGTTAAGGTTAAAGCAGGCAATGGAAATTAAGGATGCCATATGTGCTCAAATTCATACCACGCCTGACAATTCTAATGAGTAATTACTCACTGCAAATGCATGTGTTGTTTTGTGGATTGTGAACTGTTGTTAGACATGTTGTACTGATAGCTTACAGATTTTAAAGTGCTTCTTTTGCCTTTTGGGTTGGGTTTTTTTTGAGTGCTCCTGGGATAAGGGCACTGTTAATCATTATGGAGTATTTTGTGCCTAATTAATTGTAAGGACTTAGGTAGCTGTGGGCTTTTATTTTCCTTTACAGAATAAAATATCAATTAATATGTAAATCTCTGCAATTGTTGGCTTGGGGACACGGGGTTCCCTATAATTGAACTGTGTAGATTACTCACTGTTTTCAAATACATTAATAATAATATGTTGGCACAGCTGCTCCTTCTCATTTCCTTACAATTAAATGGACAACACCAAGTGTTAAAAACAAACAATGACCTGTATTAATTTTGCTTCTGTATGCAAAGGGGTTAAAATAGTTGTGTAGTTAGAATAGCTGATTGATAATAACAGTTAATGGTCCCTATCAAAAAGACTGCAACCTGCATGAACAAAAACTGATGAAAAATGCAGGAGTTTCACTTACCTCCTTGCCTTTCCTCGTTTCCTTTCCCTTTCACGTCTTTACTTGGACATCTGATGCAGGGCTGGCTAGAGACTACCTGGATGAGAACTGTTTCTCCCCTTTGCTTGCTTGTCCATCTCCCTGGAATCATCTTCACTCTGCGGTTGCAAAAAATGGGCAGGCCAGATTAACTCTCTGTTAAGCATCTGCAAAGGAATCTTTGCAGTGAAAAGCACATGCATCTCTCCAGAACAAGACACAGAGGTCTGACCCACGCTGCGGGGAGAGGGGAGCTGTGTAACTCATAACCTGGTACAGAATCACAGACGCACAAGAAAACATGCTGGAAGTTGCTTAGGGTGGTTGTGAACCAGCGTTGTTGTCACTCACTTCAACTCTCTCCTTATTCTGCAAACTGTGCAAAGTTCTCTTTCCTCCTGCATCTCTCTACCTCCTGGAACATGGCCTCTCTCCTTTGCCTCTGCAGCAGTATCTCCCACGGCTCTCTTCCTAAATTCCCTCCAGGGTAGCAGCAGTATGCTCAGCCTTCTGGCAGCACAGCTTATCTTGCAGATCTCAGAGCTCCGTGCAGAACCCACCCAACTAGAATTCCTTAACAAACATGCATAAGAAGGAATCCCTCCTGTACTACTTCTGTATGTCAAGATGTAAGGTTAAAACCCCCCTTCCTCTTAGTATACGATTTATTTGAAGGCTGATGCACAGAAATAGCAAGAAAACAATTGAGCATAACTTGAATGCTCTGAGCAACTGTAAAATTACAACATTAGCAATTCCCTTTATTTTTCATTAAACAAAATTCTGACATCCTGTAGCACAGGACACAACATGATATCCTAAGGGTTAGAGCATTTCCCTGGGAACTGAAAAATCTGAGGTTTAGGCCCTCTTTGGCCTGAAGATTTTGAATCTGTACTTCTCAATAAAATGCCTAATCATGCTACAAAATAGGCTACAGCAGTGGTGTTCTCCATCCGCCCTGCTGAAGCAGAGCCAATGTGCAGCAGAGAATGCAAGATTAATGGGACCAGGGAGAGGGGACAAGCAATAGGGGATCTGCGTGTAGCACAGCAAGATTAGGATTCTCAGCAATTTATGAGTCCTGAAGGGTTTTGTTCCTTGCTCCAAATGATATTTACGTATTTTGGCTTGTGATGCTCAAACAAGCAGGACAAGCAGCAGAAATCAGGGCTCTTACCCCTTCACTTAGGGTTTCATGGGGAAAAAAAGCCATCATCATCTCATCTGTACTCCCTTGTTCATTTGCATTACAAGTTTACTTCAACTTTAAATGCTCCTTGCTACACTGAACTGGCATTATGACGGCCTGCCTTGTGATACTTAATACCACTGCCTGGCAGGATGAAGCCTTTACTTTGCAAGCTTCAGAGTGGAGTTTGAAAGAATGTTGCTGATTGCAGTCTGTACTAAGCAAAGCAGTTAAGCATGTGCTTTGCTTTCTTTTGTCAGAATTTGAAATTTTGAAGCAAGAGACTAAAACAAGAAACAAGCTGTCTTCTGGCAACAGAAAGATATAAGTATAAAGACACCATCAACACAACACACAATACATTTATGTCTTTAGTCTCCTCTGAAGTAATACAAACTGCCAAAATTAAATTAAAATAAATTTTTAAGATGCTGTTTTCTTCAGGTTTTCCCTTGGTGTTAGTTTCTGTACTTTGGTGGGCTCTGTCTGAATGTATCTTATTGCCCTCTAAAACTACCTGAAAGGAGGTTGTAGAGAGGTGCGGGTCAACCTCTTCTCACTAGTAACAAGTGATAGGACAAGAGGAAATGGCCTCTTATGCGAGGGTAGGTTTCAGATGGGTATTAGGAAAAAGTTCTTCACAGAAAGGGTTGTCAAGCATTGGAACAGGCTGCCCAGGGAAGTGGCGGAGTCACCATCTCTGGAGGTATTTAAAAGATGGGTAGACGTGGTGCTTAGGATATGTCTAGTGGTGTTTTGGGCAGTGTTAGGTTGATGGTTGGACTTGTTAATCTTCAAGGTCCTTTCCAACCTAGACAATTCTGTGGTTCTATCTATGATCTTCAGTCTCATGCTGGTAATTTCATCTCCAGGTCACATGCACTATCATGCCCAACCTTTCTAATACTGTATGCATTTCCTGCCACGAGCAATCTGTATCCAGCTGCAGTCACTACTACTGAAGCATTTCAGCATCATGTCTCACCATCTTCAGCTGCAGTACTGAGCCCCCACAAAACATCCAGACTGGGACTCCATATAGCCTTCTGGCTTGCACCACTGTAAGCTCTCTTGACTCCACAATGATCAATGCCATAATGGTATTAGAATAAAAGTACTAGGTGAACGCTGCAAAAAGTCCCACATCACAGGACACAAAAGTACTCCCAGTTTTATTTTCTTGGTTGTTGTTGCTAACGAGTTGGGAAGTCTTAGGGAAAGGAAATGGTTTTAGCTTTTTGCATATAAAAGAGGTTTTAAAATAAGAATGATAGTATATTGTATGTCTGAGTCTTCTCCTTTAGATTGGAGACCTAAGATGTACCTGATTAACAGTTATGATGTGTATTGATTAATCAACACACCTCTAAGAGACTGATAATACCTCAAATGGCTAATGAACAAATGTCTAATATTAGCAGTATTCATTCACAACTGCATCACTACAAACACAACAATTCTAAGTTGCAGTTCTATTGCCTGTTAGTACTAGTAGTTGTAATTCACAATTATATTACTATGAAGAAATCGTTTAAATCTCATGCAAACTCTATCACGTTACAATTCTATTGCCTTCCCTTCTCCACATAGTACTGGGGCACAAGCCCATTCCTTCTCACCCCACCCTTGTGCACCAAGTCTTTTGGACATAGACCTGATGAGAGCCCAGTGGGTTGTCCCAAGGGTATTGTCCAGCATTGTGGGAGGGTTGGGGCCAGAGGTCAGCTTTACCACTATAGGTGTTCACACTTCTGTGACCAGAATATCCCACCCTTCTTTTTTCTCCACAGGATTATATCTAATTGCTATTATTTAAATTATTTCTTGGTTTTTTCCTATTGAATTATTTTAATTTCTAGTGTTTATTCCTTATTTTCCTAAACCCACCTTTTCACCAACCCTGCACCTCTCTTTCTCTGCCTAGACTCCTCTCAGACAAACGGGACCTATTTAATGTCCTGGCCCTAATAATTTTTTTCTTCATTAGTCCCAATTCTCCCACATCAGCACCCAAATTTGGTGTTTTTAACACTTAAGTAGGCAGTTTTGGTTCAATATGGTATTACTCATACTGTTATCTAGATAGTCCCAAGACTCCCTTCAGCCCCTTTTGTTCAATCTGGTTACATTTCATCTATAACACAGAACTATCTTATCTGACTTTAGCCTTGACTTCCCTCCTAGCTCTAATTAAGCAAAGCAGTTTCTTGTTTTATGCAGAGACAGCTTGCATACCAGAGCAACAGAATAACCCATTTTGTGCTCACCCAGTCTCTTTGCCCTTGAACAGTTTGAGTCGCCCTCCTGGTTCCCATGGCAGGCATTCGCTGGCTTTGAAGCCCAGTGTTTGAGCAGGAGTTCTTAGTCACGGTATGACCCTGCACATGCCAGTGCTTCCATACAAGTGCATCCCCGCACATGGCAAGCAGACGGTGCAGAAGCCACTAAGGGAATGTCTTGCTACTTCAAGGCCTTTCTTAGCACAAGAGGACACGAGGAAGAAAAATGAAGAGGAAGGCAGAAATCAGTCTCCTACAGCCTGCACTGCCGACACGGTGGCAGGCGACAGCAGTGGGAAAGAGCCCACACCAGATCATGTCTTCCTGCAGCCATCTCTTCCTTCCTCTGCACAGCAGAGAGAAGCTGAAGTAGAAGCAGCAGGAGAGCGAGTGAGCGGCCAGCCAGCTCAGCACCCTGCTGTCACGGGCCAGGCCTGCAGGGCCAGGCACCATCTCCTGCCACCTGCACGAGCCTCTTTCACTTGAACATGTTACCAGCACTCAGTAGACAGGAAAGGGAAAGGGAGCTGGGATCAGTACTCCTTCGCCAAGCATTTTAATGAGGCTGGTTGTATAACCTCTTCATACATCTCTTCATGCAATCACTTCATCTGAATGAAAGGGAGCAAAATTTGCTTTTGATCGCTCACTTCTACTTGAGAAATAATATACAGCACAGCGAGCAGAAACTTTTAAGGTCCACTTGAATAGGATTCCCCAGGGAACTGCAGGACTGGGAAGACAAGAGACATAAACAATCCTAGAAGAGATCCACTAGCAAGGAGACATGCATTGCTGCAAAAAATACTTCACCGATGTCAGCTACAGTATGACATCTTACTGTTAAGAGTCACTTTTTATTGACAGGGAGCACAGAGCCTCCTCTTACTGCCAAAGCCTCATCTCGGTGCCAGCAGCCACAGCCAAGCTGCACTGCCAGTTGCCGCTTTTCACTGTCATCTGGCATCTCACTTCACTGTACTGCCAAAACCCTCACCCCAGTGCTAAGCCCCACAGTCACAGCTCACTGCCATCTGCCAGATCCCATTGCCAACCCTACACAGTCTCGTCTCACTGGGTGCATCTGCAAAGGCATGACTGCTCTCACCAAAGGGATGGCTGCGGCTCATGCAGACAGACATCAGTATCTGCAGAGCTGTGGCAGCACTAACTGCAAACCTGGCCTAGCGAGAGCATCCATGCAACCATGGGAGTAGCTGGTCTGTGCGAGGGTCACACACTGCCCCCACGCCACTGCTCAGTGCGTGATGCGATGCCTAAGGTGGGCTGACGGAGTAAAGGCTACGGGGATTAGAGTCACAGCCTTGGCTGAAGGTAAGAAACACCCCACAGCTGCTTCCCATTCCTTCACCTCAATGATGCTATCAGGGAAGCTGCATCCTTTCCATAAAGACATCCTGGCAGACTGCATGAAGGTGTGGAAGGTGTCCCTGCTCATGGCAGGGGGGGTGGAACTAGATGATCTTTAAGGTCCTCTTCCAACGTAAACCATTCTATGATTCTATTCTATGAAGGATTCACGGCAGTGCGACTGATGTTAAAACCACCAGATTAAAAGGCAGCAATTCCCAAGTAACTAGGAACTGACAAGGACAGCATGCAGTCGCCCTTGGGGAAATGGCTAAGCTGCGACAAGCTGTAATATAAGAGACAGTGAGTGGGATTCATGTGTAAACTCTGGACACCTACAATGTGGAAATGATTCATCTCATTTTGAAGAGGACATCTGCATTTGGTCACATGAGCTGCACCATTACATTTACTTATTTCTCCTCCTACATGATTCAGGAATAGTACTCTGCAATATCTAGCTCAGATGCTTTCACGTTTGAATAGATAAATCTCACCCTCCATCTAGAGGTAGTGTACCCTCTGCTTAGAAGGCAAATTCTGGAGGCTACACATCTCCCTGCCAGAATTTGCAATCAGTCCCTCACTTTTACTCATTTGCTTTTAAATTTCTGAACTTTCAGGACTTCAGAAAACAATATTTTAAAAAGCTACTCTTTTACCTTCAAGGATCAATATATTCTATATGATAACACCAAATGATTTATTCAAACTGTCTAAAAATAATACTCCTTTTTTGATCTTCTGTTAGAATTAATTAGAATTCATTCACACGGCTTTCCACTTTCATCTGTAAATCAATTTCTGACCCTACCAGCAGCTTGTGAAATATTTATTAGCACAGGATTATTATCACAGCCTGATTATTGTCTAGATTATCCAGCAGCATACATGCCAGCATGTTATTGCTGAGAAAGTTGGCTATGGTGTTTGTCTATAGATTATGACAGTAATTTTCCGTGTCCCAGTCTCTGCCCTACTACAGGTTTCTGTTTACCCACATGTTTTGGTTTGACAGTACTGTTCCATCTTGACTGTCTCTTTGGCTTGCTATACAGACATAATCTTGCCAAGCAAGATTACAAAATCGATACGATTAAATCAAATAATGGTATTATAATGAAGCAACCTTCAAAAGAGAAATTTAAATTATTCATGGATGTCATACTTATCTTAAAAACGGAGTGTCTGTTTTATGGTTATTTTTCTATGCCAGTAGGACTGGCATATTAAATGTGGAATTAGATATAATTTAGGAGGAAGATATAATAGATGCCTACAACAGCATATGTGTCGTGGAAAAGATGGTCACGGATTGATCCAAATACCTTCCCATAACTACGTCCCATCAAATTAAACTATGTTTGCAACAAATAGATCAAGGTGGTTTTGATATAACAGGTTGTAAGCCTGTGGAATTCCTTAACAAAAGAGGCCGTGGATGCCTGAAATTTGCACAGCTCCAAGGGGAGACCAGAAAAAATACTCAGAGAGGAGACCTTTTGGGGGTTATTTACACCACCACAAGTTCAGGAAACTCCCTGAACATAGGTGGAAGCTGGGATGGAGTTAGGGAAAAAGCATCAACACAGGTTGCCTCATTTTTTTGCGCTTCCTTAATTGTCCCGTTACAGCCACACTTGGAGATCTAATACAGGACCAGATGGACACAGGATGGCTGCTCCCATGTTCATAAAGTTTGTAGATATTAACACTGAGGTTTCTCGGAAATGGTTACTAGAGGCTGGCATTATTTCCTCATGGGAAAACATGAGGAAGCACCTAGAGTCAGGATCTAGGTAGCAGACAAGCGGTAAGGGCTCAGGCAGGGGAATATAAGAAGAAGAATACCACTGGAATCCTCTGAAAAGAAAAAGCAAGCAGCTTGTTTTGAATTAAGTAACTGGACGGGCAAAAGAGAGGATTCAAAAAGGAGATGACAAAGTGAGGATTAGGAAAATGGTCTTTCAGCAACATTCTCAATGAGCAGGACAAGATTGTCAACAGCAGAGAAAAGCATGGTGAAACGATTACAATGTTGAAAGTCTGAGCACAAGTTTTGCAGAAAATGAGCTGTACTGCCTCAGGCTATCAGTCCATCTTGCTCAATATCATCCCTCTGGCAACAGCAACATCAAGTGCATAAGAAGTTTCAGTTGTTTGTTGTTAGAATGGAGAGCCTGTATGTTAGGGGCTGATAAAATACACGCATAGCCCAAATACAGCTATGGCAGGCTCCTCGCTGCTCTGCCTCCTACGTGCCCTGCCTGGGGTACAGCTGGTGACCACGAATTCTCTGCTGCACTACATCGCAAGTACCCGCTGTACCTGGACAAAGGGGTGAGAAGACGGTACCTCTCCTCCCTGTCTTCTGCCCATGAGGCAGATACTGCGTGTTGGTCCTTACAGAGGACCAACAGAGCTCCAGAGCCTACGGAGGGTGAGGAGCAGGGAAAATGAAACAAGTGATGGTGACAGCTTCACATTTAGGCTCTCCTGCCTTCTCATCCTCAGTGCTCTTCAAGAGCATGTGGCAAAGACAGCTTTGTGTCTGCCTGCCTCCAAGCACAAATACAGGCTGGGCGGAGAATGGATTGAGAGCAGCCCTGAGGAGAAGGACTTGGGGGTATTGGTTGATGAGAAGCTCAACACGAGCCAGCAATGTGTGCTTGCAGCCCAGAAGGCCAATTGTATCCTGGGCTGCATCAAAAGAAGCATGGCCAGCAGGTCAAGGGAGGTGATTCTGCCTCTCTACTCCACTATTCTGAGACCCCACCTGGAGTACTGCATCCAGCTCCAGAGTCCTCAGCACAAGCAGGACATGGACCTGTTGGAGTGGGTCCAGATGAGGGCCACGAAGATAAGAGGGCTGGAGAACCTCTCCTATGAAGACAGGTTGAGAGAGCTGGGGTGATTCAACCTGGAGAAGAGGTCACGTTATAGCAGCCTTCCAGTGTCTGAAGGGGCCTACAAGAAAGCTGGAAAGGAACTTTTTACAAGGGCACGTAGTGATAGGATGAGGGGTAATGGCTTCACACTGGAAGAAGGTAGATTTAGATTGGACATAAGGAAGAAAGACTTTACTGTGAGGGTAGTGAAACACTGGAACAGGTTCCCCAGAGGAGCTGTGGAGGCCCCATCCCTGGAGGTGTTCAAGGCCAGGTTGGATGGGGCTTTGAGCAACCTGGTCTAGTGGGAGGTGTCCCTGAACATGGCAGAGGGTTTGGAACGAGATTATCTTTAAGGTCCCTTCCAACCCAAACCACTCTGTGATTCTATGATTCCATGATTCTATGATCCCTCATCAGGGCGGTCATCATCAGGACACCCCTCTTGCCTTGCTCATTACATCCCTGCCTGGGATGTAAAATATCATTCAAAGCCTGCACCCAATATTTAAACTTTAATAACAAGCAGGACCATCATATTATTCACGGTGACTGGGGAAAGGGAAATTTCAAGGCAAAGATAAAAATCTCTGCCTTACTCATGCTGCATTGCAGATGACAACTGCAAATCTTTAAGAGAAATGTCAGCAATATGGGTTTAAGCGTATCTCTGGTATTCATCTAAGTACTGCTAAATATAAAATCCATAAACAACTAGAGAAGGAGGAACTGTGACCTGCAGCTTTTCTCCGAATGCCATAGCTGCTGGCTATGATGTCCTCCTTTGACGCTGTGTGGCCTGTAGAGTAGTAACTGCGATTTGTCCCCGGCCAGTTTCCAGAGATGGACAGCAAGGTCTGGCCACCTCTGTGAAGACACAGGGCTGAAACCCATTAGGCTGAGACAAGCCGAAAGCCGCCCTCTGCATTTCTAGCAAGCTCTCTACCTCTCGGCCTGTTTTATCTGGCGTGACTAACCCCGTGTGAGCTTTGAGAAGCAAGCGGCTGGAAGGGTGGCTAATGGGAGCACCTAAACCCTGGCGTGCCCGCAGCTTCAAGACCTCCAGGGCACAGCCCGCTTGGGTGAGGGTCTCCCTTTCCCTCACGGCTTTCTCACAAGCCACCGGGCTGCGGGCGGCGCCGCCGGCCCTG
>NW_009648043.1:2656437-2683799 GCF_000708025.1 Charadrius vociferus
GGGGGGAAGCGCCTTTTCCCCCCCGGTGGGGAGGGGACCCCGGCAGCCCACCACTACCCTGGCTAGGCGAGCGGCCCTGGGTGGCAGAGCCTGTGGGGGGCAGGGGCGCGGGGGGTGTCCACTGCCCCGCAGTGGATGAGGGCTAGTGTGGGTGACGCGGGGAGCGGCTTTGTGGTCCTTGAGGTGGATCCTGGGCAGGTCCTGAGCTGGACCCTGGCTGACTTCAAGCGTTTGTCCTGATGTTGGTTCAGGCGTCGACAACATGAGTGTTTAACTGTGCTGCTAGGGAGAGGCAGGTGCTTTCACGGAGACTGGTAGACTGCGTGTAGACACGTGCACACCCTGCTCTGCGATATTGCGATAGTGTAAATCACGGCTGTCTCTTGCTGTTGAGGGAGGGCCTACATCTTGCATACAGCCGGTAACAATTTAAAAAGCAGGGTTTGGTTGCCCATCACTGCCAGTGCGGGGTCCTTCCAGTCTAGGAATGTCAAATTTTGATGAGCCTTGAAAATTACTGACCCAGTAAACTGTTATGACACCTTTTGGGCCATCAGCACGTATGTAAACATTTTCTTACTTTCTGAAGTATGGGCTTGATGAGTGTAGCTTCTGGTGCATGACTGCTTTTAAGGTCCCTTGAAGCTCCCTCCACACTGAAGATCCACGTGAAATTATTAGCGCTTTAATATACAGGACTGACCTGGCAGTCTGTAGCTTGTGAGGTTAGTGGGAATCGGCTGTATTCAATCAGGCTAAACACACCAGAATCAGGCTCTTGCTTTGCATGCTGCTTTCGTATTGACTTCAAACACTTATGTATCCTTAATACTTGTTTTCATTATGAAAGTTAAAATACCCAGAAGCACGGAGTCTTGAGATTTTTCTTAATCATAGTTAAAACTTTTTCAATCTACCTCAGTTTTTAAATGGACAGTTATATAGCTCATGATCTTCACCCACAGTTAATGGTAAGAGCCTCATTTTTTGGATGGTCATCTGGAGGTATGTCAAAGAGACCATATTTTCAGGGCATGCCAAGCTTGCTAAACATCTGAAAACCATCTCTTCATAGTAACTGAGAGGCAGGATTCAAGGTCACCTTTGGTGATCCTCTGTAGAATGCAAAAGTTTGGGGATCCTTTCCTCTATTTGGTTTTAGAGAAGTAAGCTAATAAAAAGGCAATCCTACAGAAGCTCACAGGACTGCATACCTATATATGTGCCCTCATACTGTTTGAGATGTACAGGTTTGAACCTCAGTAGGCCTAAAGATAACCTCGGGTGCAGGAAAGGTCATGCCCTTTCACATGTGTTCTTTACATTGTGCAAGTTTCCCAGCAGAAGTCCTTTGACTCACTGCTTGTGCAGACAGCACTAACTTGTTCTATATGAACAAATCCTCTGAGACTGCAGATTGCAGAGGAAGCCTCAAGTGTGAGAAGCTCACATTAATACAGTGGTTGTCCCTCTGCAAGTCTGAACTGTGGTCCACACAAATATGTGGAAGAGAGGGGGTCTGCTGAATTTCTGCATTTGAGTTTATTTTATGCTGTGGAAGACTATTCTCCAGGCTGATGGTTGTGTTCCAAATTTGTTCAGGTAACAAAAGCAGTATCATTTGTGTCTGCTTATGCTCATTTGACCCAGTAAGATACAGGGCAGTAACCTATTGTGTCCTGCCAGGACAAAGCTTACAAGGCAACACAGAAAACTTACATCTTTGGAAAAATGTGGGACAACACTCTTCTGTCATATGATGTCATGTGTTTGTTCAGATGGTCTGCAGTTAGAAAAATAATATGAGGAAAAGGGAAAAAATTAGAGATACAAGGGAATGCAATAGAAACACTGTAAGGGTCTGCTGAAACTAAATAGATTCCTTTTTGGAGTGGAGTTGTAGAGCTCCACAGAGTTCAGGAGCAAAACTCTTTTTAATTTTTTATGTGACCTGAATCAGGTGTTATTCTGTTACCAAAACAGTATGTACTCAGACTTCTTTACCAAGTCAAGCTTGGCCAGAGACACTGATGGTGGTAATAACAACAGTCCAGCCGGATACGTGCTTATTACTGATTCTGCAGTTTCTGTTATGTTTCACCCATGCGCTGCCATTGATGTTTAAAAAATCCATCTTTGCTTGCTTACTTTGGATGCTACTCCTGGATGCAATTTAAGTAATACATAGGAAAAGTGCAAACTTTGCTCGCTTACTTTGAGTAAGGTTCCTGCTGCCCCTTTCATTGTCAATATCATAGTAGGTTCCTAGACTTTGCTTTGGGCCCTTGTGTGCATCAGTTATTGCTTCAGAATAGGAAATAAAAACTGACGCTTTTCATTATTCCTACTTCTGTTAGTGGTATTCTGTGCAAGCTATGGAAAGCTACCATCATGCCACTAAATTGACAACCCCCTTTTCTGGGGTCTATCCCATCTTATTTCATCAGTGTTGGTAAAGCTCTTGAAACAGTGTTGTGTGTGCTTGAGACGTAGAAGTGTAGTGATCAAAAGCAGTGATTTCTCACAAAACTTTTTGGTGTGGATTGGAAGGGTCTGTATGATTAGTGCATTGAGGAGATAAAAGCCTCTGTACTTTTTTTGATCTACCTTTTGAGTTTATGTGCGTGGGATCAAGCATAGTCAAGAGCAACTGTACAGTCCAGTGCAACAAATGTAGTGAGAGCTGCTTGGCCAAGGAGTGCGGGCATCCTGCCCTGAGGGTGTGCAGAAGGCGGCACCCCCTTGTCCCAGGAAGCCTGGGCGTCCCAGGCAGTGCTAAGCCTTCTGGGGCCAGAGGCTGCGGTGAAGCATGTACAAAAGCAGAGTTCAGCCTCACAACACAGTACAAAGAGAGTGTGTGTTGTTTATTTAAAAGATGATAATTAACAACCTTAAAAATCGTTATGTCTGTAATATAGTATATTGTATACTGTAGTTTGCCTGTGGGTGAAGATAAGGTTATTTAGTTAATTATGTTGTTTTAGTGCCATGGGCAAAGTCATTGTTAATGCATTTGCTGTTCATGTAAATGATTTGTTTGTCCTCATATTGGAGTGTTCTGATCCTTATATCACTTTTGAGAAATTAAATCACAACTTTCTGGCTTAGTAGCATAAAAGGCAAGACCTAATTGTTTAGCAGATACTATGCTGATTTTTTAAATAAATCAAATTCCAGCTGAACTTAATGTGTTACACATGACTTTAAATGAGGTATTGGGCTTTTCTTCTTTGCATGTATCATAGAATCATAGAATGGTTTGGGTTGGAAAGGACCTTTTAAGATCATATAGTTCCACCCCCCCTGCCATGGGCAGGGACACCTCCCACTAGACCAGGTTGCTCAAAGCCCCATCCAGCCTGGCCTTGAACACTTCCAGGGATGGGGCATCCACAGCTTCTCTGGGCAACCTGTGCCAGGGTCTAACCACCCTGACAGCAAAGAATTTCTTCCTAGTATACAATCTAAATCTAGCCTCTTCCAGTTTAAAACTGTTGCCTCTTGTCCTGTCCCTACATGGCCTTGTAAAAAGTCTCTCTCCATCTTTCTTATGAGCCCCCTTTAAGTTGCGAAAGGCTGCAACAAGGTCTCCCTGGAGCCTACTCTTCTCCAGGCTCAACAACCCCAACTCTCTCAGCCTGTCTTCATAGGAGAGGTGTTCCATCCCTCTGATCATCTTCATGGCCCTCCCCTGGACCTGCTCCGACAGGTCCATGTCCTTCTTATGTTGGAGGCCCCAGAGCTGGACGCAGTACTCCAGGTGGGGTCTCACCAGACAGGAACAGAGTGGGAGAATCCCCTCCCTCGACCTGCTGGCCATGCTTCTTTTGATGCAGCCCAGGATACTTACAGTATCCTTACAGTCTGACTCAACGGAACAAAAATGGGCTGTCATCCTTGATACGCTTTTGCCTTATAAATGAATCTGTAACATAACCAAAATTTATCGGGACGTAAAATTTTGTTTACAAACTTCAGTACTAGATGGCAGTGCATTTTGGGTGAAGTTGAGCCCTCTGCAGAGACAAGGTGTAGGGCGTACACACTGCTAGAATGTGCTCCTGAGAGTTAAATTCAGGCCGCGAAGGAGTCAGTAAGAGTTTGACTATTGATTTCAGCAGGGACAGGACTTGACTCTGATCGCTGAAGTAAGATACAGTTCTTGCACTGGCCGCTCTGGAAAGAAATGCGTGCAGCCTTCCTTTGTACTTCCTAAACTTTCTTTCATAAGAGAAAAGAAAGTCACTCAGCTAACCTCTTACATTATCATTTCTGAGTCTCCCAATTCTCCTTTAACGCTTTTCAAGCAAACCAGTGTGATTCCAGAAAGAACACCCCAGAAAGTTAATCTTTTAATGCTTTTCAAGCAGAACAGTGTGATTCCAGACAGAATGCCCCAGAAAGTTAATTAAAATAAATCCATGTGCAGTATTTGTAGTGGGCATGAGATCGTCCTAAAGTCATTTAGGTGCAATAGTCAGCTACCCCACACAAAGAAAGCCCTATGAGTACCCAAAAGAGAAGAACGAATATTGTTTCCCTTTCTAAAACTCACCCATGGACAGACTTCATATAAAACCAGGATGTCCTGTATTTAGGGGCCAGTGTATGTTGACCTTGAAAAGAATAAGGAGAGTTTTGTAGTTTTGTTTCTCTGATCCAGTGGATAGACTGTATTTAAGTGGAATTGGTTTCTGGAGTCACAGGGCGTTTAGCCCTGGTGAAGGTGCCTAAAGAAGGCGGCATAGTCTAAAAGAAACCTCTCCCATAGCAGTGTTCTTGTTGAGAATAACAATGCACGCAGTTGATAGTCCCAAGGGAACTTACTTCAGTTTGCTCTGCTTTTGTTTGGAAATTGCTGTGTTAAAGATAGCAATTAAATTTTTTATTTAAATATGAATGTGTTTGAATTTCTGTCAGAACAGTGACATGATTCCCATTATGTCCTATATATCCTTAGGCATCTGCTGGAGCACTCATGCAAATGCATATGCAGTGCTTTGCAAAGGGCTCTGCTTGTATTTGACTCGTTAGAGGTGTGATTTCTCATACCTGAAGAACCTGAAGCCTGACTTGTTATTCCGTAGCAGCTTGAACAGTTGGTTATTCCTGTGCAAACTAGAAGTAAAATACAACCAATATAAACGGAGTGTTCGGACTTGGTAGTAGTGTGCTGTCCCAGTGCAGGAATAGGTGACTGTACCACGTACTGGTGGTGGAGAAGCAAATTGTAAGCCTGGAAGTATAGGTTGTCACTTTTGCCCTTCCATTTTTTCTGTGTTGGAGCCTGCTGGATTGTTCCCTTTCCCACAATAAAGGGTTTGGCATTATTTTTATTTATTTATTTATCTATGTATTTTTAAAGCAAGTATTTAAAGTGTTTTCATGTTGAAGCAGACTAACCTTAGATTAATATTTAGTGAAAAAATGGTAAACCACCAAACTTTAATTGTTAGTAGGTAAGACTCTAAGATACGTCATTCTAGTCCAGCTACAGCCTGTGTCAGTGTTCAGCAGTTGTTTTTAGTGACAGTATTTCGGTATTTCCTATCAAGGCATGGTCAGTCTGGGGAGGTATGGATCTAGATAAAGAGGGATTGGTCCCTTAATACACTGCCTTTCCATTTTCACTTCCTTTCTAAAATGCACAGAGTATTAGACTGCAACATTCATTATCAGTTTGAAGTGGGTGTTTGGTGTTCCATGTGATTTTCATCTTTTCCTCTACCTTCCCTGGTTTTACCATGGAACTAGTACACACAGACAACAGCCATGAGTTGGATGCTGTTGGGTACTTGACACTGGTCTTCACCAGCAAGTGCTGTGTTCTGTCCTCTGTGAATGGTAATGACGCTACTGGCAGCGAGTGGCAGACTTCTGTAGTGAAACATTTCATGGCATTTGCTGAATTTCCAAGACACTGTTCTACAGTCCGGTAGAAGAAGAGATACTTGGCTACCACAATGTGCTGCATAGTTTGTTTGTATTGTTTAATGTTTTTACTAAGTGATTTAAATATTCCAGTTCAGTGTCGTTCTGTGTTCAGAAGCAACACTATCAGTAATGTTTTTGGGAGGTTCTCTGTGAAAGGGACCAGAGGTTGGTGGGCCCCAAAGGAGAGCATTGCTGTTTCCGTTATGTTACCTTCACAACATTCAAATATTTTGGTTTCCAAACTTTCAAAAGATTTAGGACTGATGTGGTCAATTACAGGGATTGCTAAGTCATATCCCTCTTGTGTAGTGCCTCATGCTTTCTATTCACAGTGAATTATTCTTTCTGTATTGCAGTCATGATTGCTTTTCCCTCAGAAGCTGTTAAATACCAATACTTTATTAAAATAAAACAAAACTGTCATCCAGCTGATTTTTATACTTTAGTCAAAAGCCAAGCTTTGGCATTGATTTTCTTGCTAGGTTTATAAAACAGTGCCTACAAAATACAAAAAAGTTGCTCATAAATACTGTATTTCTATGTCTCTTAGCAGTTACGTAGCTCAGCCCTCTACCACCCTTCTGCTAGAAAATTCTCATGAGGAAGTAATGGAAGGAGACAGTAAGTTAAATGACTGAAGGGTCAGTTCAAGTTTTTGTTTTCTTTTCTGATTTGTAATCATTTTGCATAAGCAATGCTTACTTCACTGTGTAGTATAGTATATGCGTGAGTTCAATGTCTTTTTATGCATTTCACCCTACAGTATGCTTGAAACAGTATATGTTGACAATTTCTCTATTATAAGATGGAGTTTTATTTTGTATTTCTGGTCAACTTTTCTAGTTTGTATTTTTGTTTCAAGTTGTGGCCAGCATATTTACACATGCTCACTTACATGATTTATCTGTTAGGTGGCTTTTGAACTGCTTCTCCATTTTTTTCTCTTTAACTGCACTTAAAGCCACATACAGTAACAAAGTGAAGATGACATTTTCCCAAGTGATTATTGTTAGTGCTAAGAGCATGGGGCCAGATTGTTTTATGTACATGACAACACCAGTGCAGAAATTGATTCTGAGGTGGTATTAGCTGCAATAAGAGAATTTAAGGAGTGTCTCAGTACCACTTGAGTTTAAGTGCTTTCTAAACATGTATTTTTAAAAAGAACTGAAATAGTACAAGCAACCACAGGCTGGCTGCGGTTTTAGCCACTGGCTGTTTGCACTGCTGATGGAATGTTTGCCAAAGGGTAAGAGCAGTTCATACGCGCACACACACACACACACAAACACAAGGTTTGCACAAGATGTGCAAGCTGGCTTTTTGTGTATTTTGGTCATTAAAAGATGTGAAGTTACACAGTTGAACGTTAAATAGAAAGGTAATCTTGAGGAAATGCATGAGCATCGTGTGTAATCATTCCACTGCAGTTTCTAGCAGCTACAGCTATTTTTCTTTCACGAATGCCATTTCTCAAAGTTCATTGACACACATACATCATCTTTTTTTCATATGAAATTTCATGACCCTGTTTGCACTATTAAACCCGTCACCTTCCCAAGTGTCACATATTTGAAGAGGTCCAAAATGTTTGTGAGATTTAGCTTAGTACGTGCTTACAGATAACTTCAACAATTTGAACAGATGGCCAAAAATATTTTTGTTTAAGAGCTACTTAATTCATGCATCTTAGTCAAGAGGAAACCTTGTGAATAAATAAGTGTAAGGTCAAGACTGTTTTTAATAGGAACTCTGAGGTATTTTGCAGCCCTTTTCTCCCTAAACTGGATAGAATTTTTGCATCCGTGATCTAGAAGAAATCTAAGCTTGTACTGTTTCTTAGAACTGTAAAACTCTTCAAGAAGAATCCTCATCATCACTGAGTTCCTTAGCTTTTGCCAGCATTAAAAATGACTGCAGTGGGCAACTTCAGTAGGTATACACATTTAATTACAAAAGCTGAATAATTTCACAGTACACTGGCATGATTCTTGTAGAGTTTTCCTTTGTTTCCCATGATACAGGTTTTATTCTAAGAAAAACACTGTAATCAGTGCAGATATTTCCATCATCAAGGATTTTGTTGCAGGGCTGTATTATAGTCCTGCATTTGAACTGGGAAAAAACAGCAGATCATTATAACAGAAAGGTTTGAGGATTTATTTGCTTTTCTTTACTGGCACCATGCCTATTGTGCAGATTCTGAGTTACCAGAGCAGTGATGCAGGCAGGTGCTGAGATGCGTGGTGTGGGGTTTTTTGCAACTTAGAGCTCAGTGACTATTTCTGTAGCACTTTAGTTATATGCTGAAATAATTATTTCAGCATTTTGAGGTTGAGGTGCCTTGTCTTCTGTGGGATCCATGACTTGTTCAGGAGAGCAGGAGACCTCCACACTGGAAATGGCGGATCCACTGGGAGCTTTGGGAGGCTGATTCTCCTGGCTCTGTTGTGATAGGTCAGAACAGGTCTGATACTTTACAAACCCCAATTTCTCTGCACATGGAGGAACCAGTTTCCCAAAAAGCAGTAGACTGGCCATCCCTGCCTCCTAAATACTATGATATTTAAATAACATAATTACCTAATGAGCTAACTGTTGGCATTTTCCTTCTTTTTCAATGTGAAGTTTTCTGGGTGCTGTGTTTATGCCAAGAGGTACTTAGTACAAGCCATCTTTTTCATTTCTAGTTGTTAGATAATGATAATGCAATAGAAGAAACCTGCTGTTTCTTGTTGCTTCCTGTGTTTGTATTTTGTGCTTGTCTCTTGACTTAACGGAACCAGCCTTGTCTATGTATCATCAGTTTCACTGGATTTTCATAACTCATTTCACTTTGGCATTTACATTTTCTTGCAGTTTCCTTTAGGTGTTACTCTAGTCCACACTATCACAGTGTCTGGGTGCTTGTGTAATTGCTTTGGGGTTCCATCTTTAGAGGGGAATTTTTGAATTGCCAGAAAACATTAAAACACTTCTTTTCACACACCAGTTCTTCCCCTATGCAGAAGATCTGGACATCACCAAAATTCCACTCACCTCTTCCTGTAAGCGCTAAATTTAGAAGTAAATATTATTCAGATCTCTTTTGTAGGACTGTCTGCATGGCTGAATTTCATTAATTATGTTTTGATGAGTACATTCTTTTAAATTTGGATCTAACCTTCCCTCAAACCTTAACATAATACAAAGCAACATTATAATATAGAAACATACCTCTATATACAAATACAAGCATTCTTATTTCCTTCCAGGTGTTTTCTGTGTTCTCACAGAGCTCTGTTGAGCACAGGCAGAAATACTTCTAGTGATGTACAGTCACTATAAATAAGATTTCCTTCCAATGGCGTTACCACCATACTGCATGGCCATCACATGGTGGATGGTAGCTCATGATTGAGAAAACATTACTCTATAGGAGCAGCCTAAGGGATTTCATTTAGGTGTTTCTCCACCTTCTGCATAACAGTTGCCATTTCTGGAATAACCTCTCCAACAGACTTCAACATACCAACCAAGTATGAGTAGGTATCTTTCTCTGCTGAATAACCTGGGCAGGTGTTGCAAGTCTTTAAGCCTCAGATTGCTGGTAAGTGAACTTCAGCATACCAGCGAATTTTAGAAGAGCCAATGTTAACTATACACAGGGAATATAGTTCTGTAAGCTTATATATACACTGGGAAAGTGCATTACTAATTTATTCATCCTACAGTCCAAGCTGCAGTCCTGCAAGGAAAAAAGACCCATATTGTAAATACAGTGAAACCTGCTGCTACCTTTACATTGCAGTTACCCCTGTGGGTAACCCATTACCGTAACCCATTACCTATCAGTCTTTGAAACTGCTTATCTACATCTCGCCCATCACGATTAATCCTTGTAGATTATAGGCCAGTAAAACTTACTAGCAGCAGTGGTTTCCTGTCTCATTTCTTCAGGGACTTTCTTTTCAAGATTTTTTTCTTAAACAGGACAAGTGGTTTCAGAGAGTGGGCAAAAAAGGCTATACCTTACCTTGTTGATCATGGAGAAATTTGTACCTTAGGAAGACTTCATGGGCATGGAACCTATATTCAGATTTGGAAAGAATATTCCCTAAGAAAGGTAAAGGTATTGTCTTTTTGTTTTGATAAAAGTAATCATTTTTAATAATTAGCTTGCTAAGTTAAGGCGTAGTTTGATGAATGCTTTCTTTTCTTATTCACATGAGTAAACTCGGTGAGTTAAATAGGACTGTATGACTACAGTTGATATACAAAAGTAATTTCAGGAATCCATCCTCATGCTGTACTAATTTCTAACCTTTAAATACCCTTTATATAAAGTAGTTGAAATAAACCAGTTAAATTAAGGGACTTTTTCCTTTGGCTGTGAATTAATTTGGGTATAAGCCAGCATTTGTTAAAATCACATTCAGAGTAGAGAGTTACATATTTCTTGTGGATGTGTGACTGAGATGGAAAACCTGTATATTGTTTAGATAATGTTATACTTCCTTAGACTACATTTTCAACCTCAGTAACGTGAATGTTTTTTGTTCTTTTTTTTCCAGAGAGAAGAGGATCGAGGACATTTCTTCTTTTCCATTTAAAAATTGCTGAAAAACTACTAAATAAATTATTTATGTTTCTCAAAATAAACAGTTTGCTACCTGCTTTCTTGTGCAATCCTTTTAGTACCCAAGATGAATGAGGCATGTACGTCTGATTACTTGCACATATGTGACACAATGTAAGGAGAGCAGTATGATAAGGACTACCCTTGTCGAATACTGGCATTTATTGCTGAATTCAGGGAGTTTCTCATTTATCTTGGCTGTTAGAAACTTGTGTTCTGGCATCTGATGGGCAAGGAGATTAAGAGATTCTTCCTAAACACTGAATTTCTCCTTAGGATCAAGTGGAGAGGACTGTAGAAGGAGTGCTTCATAGAACTTGACTGGAAGGTCAGCTTTTCTTCATAGGCAGGTTGGCACCGGCATGAGGATGATTTAGCAGCCCTCTTCAAGAGGGCAGAAAGACAATTGCTAGGAAGCACTAGGCCCAGGGTGAGTCTGTAGTATATTTAACTCAGTAAGTATACTTATCAATATACTTACCTGATACTTAACTCAGGTCTCCACAGTGAGGTTTTAGGTACTTGTTCAGGAGCTGAGACGTCCACCCTGTTCGGCAGCACCTAAGCACCACTTCTGCTGCCTATACCCAGTGTAGGGCCATGGTGGTCAGGCTGAATCTTTAATTCTAGATCCTCAAAAGAATTTTTTTGCACAAGAGGCATACTTACCTTTGTCTTGGTGTATCAAGCACAAGAATTTTCATTTTCTTTTCGTTCTTGAATTTTCCAAAAACTGGGTTCCTTTTTTTCTTTTTTTCTGTCTCCTGTTGGAAAATTGTGCTATTCCTTCTGCATTACTCAATTATTGCGCTAGAATGCTGAAATCATGCAATTCAGTTGGAAGATTAATTACCAGAGTAAATTCTAAAAGCTGGAGGTCACAGGAGACATAGACAATTTATTATTTTGTTTTATATTTTGCTTTGGGTGAATAAATTTCCCTGGGAATACAGTAGGTGTGAAACATCATTTGCCCTTTTATATAGAGGCATATACTGTTTATTACTAGTATTTTCCTTTCTTACTTTGTAATGTCTACTAAAAACATTGCAAATGTGTTGGCCATATTTATTTAAATAACTGTTGCTCATAATAATATTTTAGAAGCTTGAAATTGACGCCCCCTACAGCATCAGTTGTACAAAGAGAGATGCACATGCCAAATTTTATGCACTGTGAGTAATCTCATTGGCTTCAAAGGAACAGCCCAATGCATGAAGCCACTTAAGTCTTTTTAGGAGCAGGTCTAGTTTTTTACAGTGTTGAGTACTAAGAGATTGGCATTGTTACCTTTATGTTGAAGGGGCAAGTGAATGCTTATGTTAGATGCAGTTCACTCACTTTTATAGGAAGACTTGTAAAAACTTAACTTTGCAAATGTAATGAAGAGTCATACGTGTCTACAGCTTCAGCATGTCATCTTGACAGTGTCATTTCTGTGTACTGTACACCAGCTCACATTTTTTTGCATTTTTTTTTTTTTTATAGATAGGTGAATACACATACATGCATGCATGTGCACACACCACCCCACACACACAGAGCCTCCTTGGTGAACTGTGTTGTTGATATCTCTTCCTTCGATTGAGATGCAATACTGGGGCGTGAGCTCTAGCCATTTGTATTTCAATGGTAGCCTTCCAGCCATATTTTACCAAACACATTCCTAGTGGAACTGGCCGTTGTATTCATTTTTGGAAATGGCCATTTCTCAAAAGTGGAAAAAAATATTCCTGCATGAATTAGCCATTCTTGCTGAACATGACTTAAAGAAAAAAAAAAGTTCACCTTGAGGACAATCAAGCATTTGAGCAGGTTGAGCAGGCAGCTTGTGTAGTCTCCATCTTTAGAGATTTCAGACTGACAAAGCCCTAATCAAGCTGGTCTGAACGCTGAGGTTTCTTCCAATGTTTCCATGATTCTGCATTGGCGTATAACTTCAGGGAATGATCTACAACAGCAGTTAGCAGATTTTTCCATTGGTAACTCATTTCCAGATCTGAGATTCATTTTTGCAGTGGGAAGTTTCACAGCGGTTGCAACTCCAAACCTCAGCACCCCAGGCCCTTGCTTGAGGAATTTCAGAACTTAGTGTTGCACACTATCTCCTGATTGAAATTAAGCAGGAGATTTATTTATCTAACATATTTTCATGCCTAGCACTTGCAGGCTGACAAACAGTGTTTCATTCAGGGCCACTTGAAGAGTGCTTTTGAATGTATACTAACAGTACGTGGAGGTTGGGGAACCACTGAAAGGAGGTGGCTGACCTTGGATTGGGAACAGTGGGAGCCTGTGCCTGCAGGAAGCCTACAAGCATGTCTCAGAGCCTTTACTAAAAGGCAGCAGACTTGGCAGCTCCTAGCTTCCATACTTTGCCTTCGCTCCTTCTTTTCTTACTGTCTGTTTAGATTCTTTCTAAAGAGGTTTTTGAGCACAGCCCCTTCCTACATCCCTCTCCCTACCTTGGCAATCTTCTCACAACCATGCACTCTCTTTCGTTCCCCTAAAGTATGCCTTTTGTACCACAGTACTTCCTGCAAATCATTTTTCTTCATTTAAGTAGTACTTAAACTGATGGAACATGTGAAAAAACATAGCTACCAAGGGATTTTAATTTTTCAAGTGGCATAGCACAATCAACTGACTAATTCTGTGTTGATTATTTCATCTTGTTTGCATGTCCAAAAAAAAACCAGTGAGATGTCTCTCACACCTTATCCAGGAGAATAGTCTTGTGGACTTCTGGAAGCTACATGTGTGCATAGTGAGCAGGTTAAAATGTATGTACAGCCATTGAAAATATCTGATGTAGTGCTCCTGTGATCATCTAATAGTGTAGAAAAAAGGGAAGCTAAGCCTCTTAGTATGCATCATGAAACTCAAGTCAGTATAAGATAAAGTATAATATACTTCATAATATATTAACACCAAGGACTTTTTTTCTGCTGTAGTAATTATTTCTGCACGGCATTAGCACAGGGTTACTTGGTCTCTTAAAAATTATTCAAAAGGAATGTTTCCTGGGAATTACAATGACTGTAGGAAAGTATTACTGAAGATAGGATTTGTTCTTAGGTATTCCTAGTGATGTTTTCTGAAACTGTGTTGAACTTTGTATTCTGGCATGTAGTTAACACATTTGTATAGGTGAACCTGAGGGCAGACGTTCAGACTTTGAACTTAATGAGATTTTACTCTGAGCATCAGAACTAAAAATCTAGCAGTAAGCCAGCACATTTCATGCAGAAATGTTTAGTATTCCAGCCAGAAATAACGATGGCAGCTTAGTTATCTAACTTTTTTTTTTTGCTTTTGCCTCAGATGCATACATGTGCAAATCACAGATACATGTCCACCCTGAACCACCTTTTCAACTGGAACTGGCAAAAGATTATTTTGGAGATAATAGGGTTTTTTTGGTAGGAAATTCTGTCTCGAGCTCACAAAAATGTAGCTATCAAGAAGGGTGGAGGGATAGATTATACTTATGGGCTTAAGCCTAGACAACATTGAGAAGACGACCAATCCACTCAGCCATAATAATGTCCCCTAAGATTTTAAAAAGAAATTTCTTTACAGCATCTTACTTTATTGTCTTTTCCTACACGATTGACCAGTTGCACCAAGTGCAATTAAACCTCAGAGTCTTGGGGGAAAAGCTGCATTTCGTGGTGGCTGGAGTAGTTATATGAAAAAGAAACCTCCTAAACTGCTCGAGGATTTTCAGGGTGAGATAAGAGTATCAGTGGAAACTTTCTATATTTATAAATATAAAGTTAAAAGAAAATACTTTTTTTTTATATTGTATGATCCAATGTCAGAGCTATGATTTTAACACTTACAGCCTGGTTTTTTTAATACTACTTAGCTATCAAGAGAACATTGTAAAATAATAAAAAAAAATACATCTGCTGTGCCGTCTTGAAACTGCATTAAGTAGGGCCCGCACAGCTAGAGTGAGCTGTGTGAGAACAACTTGTTACTCCCCCATCCTCATCAGATCTGCATGTTAAGATCCAGCTAGATGTTACTGCCATCTTTCATAACAAGCAAGATTAGTTATTGACGTGATGCTTTTCTTTATCATTTATTCCTGATTGACACAGATTGCAGTAGAGGAGAAACAGGTCCATACCCTAGTATGATGGGATCGAACACCTTCATGGTGTTAAATGCCATGTTAAATGCTGCCATGCCTAAGAAGTAACATTCACAAAAGCTAACTCAAACCTAGCAGCGATCTTGCTTGGCAGCCTCTTGTCAATGAAGAGAGGCAGGCTCCTCCAGGCAACAGTTAAATTAGGCTTTTGCTTTGAATCATTGTCTGGAAGGGGTTCCTCTCTTCTGCATTGTCTGGACCATTTTCTAGATGAATGAGCTTCCTAAGGCTGATGATACCTTTTGTGAGTCAAGTCCTGTGCTGAGAAGGTTAAGCTAAGTTCCCCTGTGGAGTAACTTTACCACAATTAGTGGCCTTCACTGACAGTGAGTATGGCTCAAATACATTAGAAAATACCGTTTTAATAAAATTGTGTTGTAACCTTACTGCCCCCACTTCAGTCAGTTATAAGAAATCCCACTGACTTCACTGAAGATAGGGCTTCATCTGAAGGGTTTTAGGATTTGTGTGGCATATAATGAAAATCATGCCAATTTCACAAATACGCAAAGAAAATACTAGACTAGCATCAACAAATAAAACGTTGAATAAGAATGGGACACCATACTCAGCTATCCCAATAAACTAGAGATCTCTTACAACTTACTAGGCAATGTGAGTAGCTAAAAAAATGTTCAACAGAGGAAAAGCAAACAAATTCCTGTAAAATTACATTTACTTTCTTTACTGGGCTGGGCAGCCCCATTTTTGAAGTAGCCTCTGATGTAGCTGTTCAGTCCAAACCAGAGTTGTGAAGCTTTTCAGTCTTTTTTCACTGAAGTTGTGGCAGTGGATAGAGTGCAAAGTTAAGTCTCTAAGTGATCTGTCCAACATAAATGTAAATGTTAAGATATTTTTGGTTTGTTTCCTTTTTTAATTTATAAAACAGATATATATTTGATTATTGTTGTATATATACAATTCTGGTAGAAGTCACCTTAGCATTCAGGTGTCAGTGAAGAGAACTGTTCACAGTTTGTTTGGTAGTAGCAACCGATACACGAATCCAAAAATAATCCTTATGGATTATTTGTATGAATATATATTGCTGTCTTTCCAAGTATTTGTGGTGTTGAGACCTAGGAGAAATTAACCTGTGTCCATCACTAAACTAGGTTTCATATTAGCAGGTTCTCCTGAGCTTAGGGACACCAAATTCAAAATATTTCTTCTTATGAGAAACACACCATGCTTCTTTGCCTTTTTTTCCCCATGGGAACATTTTCACATAGGAATCTACTTTGTCTCCTGGGAAATCATACACTACCTCGTTGATAGTAGGAGTTGAAATTTTTTGTATGCATCCCTTCATGGGTAGGGTTGGGAGAGCATGTAATTACCAAAACCAAGAGTGTCAGTGAGCATTTTTCATGTAACGTATAGCTGTGAATACGCAAAAATAGTCTAAATGGGAAGCTGTGTAAAATGAGAGTGCTTTAAGCTCTCCTCTGAGATTGAAGTTAGATCATTTTAAAATAGCCTTCAAAGGGATTTTAAAGAATTTGCAGGGCTTACTCACTTTACATGCTGTCTTGGGTAGCATCATTTATTCTATCAACTCTGTTTAAATTGGTTGTATTTTTAGAAAAGAATCCTCACTGAATCACTTTTAAAAAAAAAAAAATAATAAAAAATTGTGCAGTCCTCAGCATGTAGGTGTCTGTAGGTCACAGAAGAGGTTTACACCTCAGTGTTTTACCAAAGAACTAGTAAATGCTTTTGATTTGCTTACATGTGAAAAGTAGTTGGTCAAGAAAGGAGTCCTTTGTTAAGCCAAAAGGATTAGGGGTTTTGCCTGCCTATTAATTTTTAGTATTTTCTTTATTGCTATCAAACAACATAATATTTTCTTATTTCCCTTCATGATTTGTATTAGTAAGAGAACAGTACCACCATTCTCTTCCAGTGAGCTGTTCTCAATCTGAATTGTAGACTACATTCGAAACTGAAGCAAGCTTGGTGTTCTTGAGTGAGTCTCAATTCAAGAGAACATGCCTTCTTCCTATGGGTCTCCTTTTAGGAAGTTTTTAAAAGGTATATCAGTAGCCTGTAAAATATATTCCCTTTGTTCTCCCTGCCAAAACATGAAAATATGGTCTTCCTCTTTGAAGAGGGGGTTTTGATAATGGTCGTTGTTCTTTGGGCAATTAATATTGTTCTAGCTTTCACAGGTTTTTCTATCTTACTTTCGTGTATTGCTAGAAAAATGTAATTGTATAAGACCATAACTTATCTACTGGGTCAAGACAAGTCCTTTTAGCCCAACATCCTGTCTCTGATGATGGCAAATGCTTAGGAAGGAGTCTTAAAATAGACAAGCACATGGTGTTAGTTCCTTGGATAAAGGCTTCCACCTTCCAGCAGCCTGTGGAAAAAATGTCCTGAGAGAAAAATTGCATCACTATCTGTGTATTCATAATCTTTGCTATACTTTTTCTTCCATTACTTTGTCTGATTGCTTTCTTGATCCACAGTATTTGTTTCTTCCATAATACTGTATGAGAGCGAGTTCCACCATTTATTTGCACATTGTGTAAAAAAACAATGTTACAGTTTCAAATGTAGAGTTATATTTTCATAGTGATAAATACAGTTAACACACCAGGTTCTGTTCTGGTCAGTCATGCTTTAGCTCAAGAGTGTTAGCTGGGAGGGATACAGTTGACTAAATGCTGATATGTCTTAAAGTTTCAATTTTTTCTACCATACCCAATGAGTAGACTTTGTTAATAAGGATTTAAAACTGCCTTCAGCTATATTTAACTTTTTTCTATTTAGAAGAATATTTAGCTGGGATGAACATTAAACTTCACCAAAATGAGCCTTTCAGCATTTGCACACAACATCCTCAGCTACTGTATAGTTGATATCAGGTCTTTTAGCTTTATAGAGCTTAAGCTAAAGTTGCTTAGGATATTGTTTTCAGAGAGGTAATTAAACCCAAATATGTATTTCTTGCTGACATTTCTTGCTCAGGTTCATTCTAAAACTTCCAGGTAAATAGTTTTGCCTGGGGGCTTGTGAAGATGTGTGCAGGCTGAACTGTCTAATAGACATGGAGGGCTTAATGGTCATGTAAAGATACAGTAAAATAGAATTGATATAATTTGAAATGTTTATTTTCCAGAGCTCCTTTTGTAGGTTAAATGCACAGCAGTGACTTTTCTCTCTGTTATACAGAGGAGCCAATATACTGTTACACACCACACAACTTCACCCGCGATCAAGCCTTGTATGCCAGAGGATATTGTTGGACAGAATTAAAAGATGCCTTGCCAGGAGTTGATGCCAGCCACTGGCCCTCCTTGTTTGAGCATAAGTTCCTACCTTACGCACTGCTGGCTTTTGCTGGGATAATGTACATTCCAGCCCTGGGCTGGGAATTTCTGGCCTCCACCCGACTGACTTCAGAGCTTAATTTTTTGCTTCAGGAGATCGATAACTGCTACCACCGTGCAGCTGAAGGGCGGGCACCAAAAATAGAGAAACAGATTCAGTCCAAAGGCCCGGGCATCACCGAGAGAGAGAAGAGAGAAATCATTGAGAATGCAGAGAAGGAAAAAAGCCCTGAACAGAACTTGTTTGAGAAATACCTGGAAAGAAGAGGACGAAGTAACTTTTTAGCTAAACTTTACCTTGCGAGACATTTGTTCATTATCTTTTTAAGCATCATACCGATTACATATTTATCCACCTACTATGCTACACAGAAGCAAAATGAATTTACGTGTGCATTAGGAGAGCCTCCAGACAAAACGAGCAGCTCCAAATTGCACATCAGAGTGAACTGTAAACTGCCATCTGTCCAGCTCCAGCGGATTATTGCTGGTGTAGATATCGTTCTCCTCTGCTTTATGAACTTGATAATCCTCATCAACTTAATCCACCTCTTCATATTTCGCAAGTCCAACTTCATATTTGATAAACTGAACAAAGTTGGAATAAAGACCAAGAAACAGTGGCAGAAATCCCAGTTTTGCGACATCAATATTTTGGCCATGTTTTGTAATGAAAATCGGGACCACATAAAATCATTGAACCGTCTGGATTTTATTACAAATGAAAGCGATCTGATGTATGACAATGTGGTACGCCAGCTGCTTGCAGCGTTGGCCCAGTCCAATCATGATGCCACTCCAACCATGCGTGATTCAGGGATCCAAACGATAGACCCAAGCGTTGATCCAGCAGACATTGATGCTAATGAGCAGCTCATCATTAAGAGACCAAGGAAGAAGATGAAATGGATCCCGACTACCAATCCCCTTCCTCAGCCATTCAAGGAACAGTTAGCCATTATGAAGGTTGAAAACCATAAACCTGAAAAACCGAAGCCTGTGCGGAGAAAAACAGCAACAGACAGCCTTATAGCTCCTTTGTTAGAGTCCGCTGCAAAAACCTCACAGCAGTCGTCCGCTCATAAAACCGAGCCAAACGCTATCGCAAGCACAAGCAGTGAAAAAAAACACACACGACACTTTTCCTTGGATGTTCATCCATATATACTTAGTAGCAAAAAACCCAAGCCAGAGATTCAAGCCATCCCCTCGATGCCTACGTCTAAAAGCCAAGAGGGTGGATTTTTAAACCAGGAAGAGAATGTCGTAGTACATGTTACCTCCTCTCTCAAAGGTACAGTATGCCATAATGCCCGTACCACCTCCACAGACCATAATTTGCATAGTGATCTTCAGGAACTCAAAGCTTATCTGAAGTGTTTGACCTACCTTGCTAGATTTTGGGATAGCTAACAATCTTAGGGCTTGCAGGCCTCAGAAATAGGGGTTCTCTAACAGCTGTGTGGAGGGTAAGGATTATTACAGGTAGAGCTGTACAAGACAGCCTACAGGCTGTTGGTCCAGGTAATTTTTCAAATGTAAGCAGATTTTCCCAATTATGAATGTGGTCATGCCTTGCCCAGGAAATGAGGAGGGTTTGGCCTCCATGATACCCACTTCTGCTCCACCAGCACCTGGCACATTTCAAGCCTGCCTTATTTTCAAATCATACAGAAAATACCATGGTAGATGACCAGTACTCTGACCAGTAGTAGCCACTTAGGAGTGTGTGAGACACTCTGCTAATGGCAGTTAAAGCTGCCTGTAGAAAAAAATCTCTTTAAGTGCCAATTCTTAGGGGTTGGCATGTATTTGTCATCTAGGAAATCGCAACTCAAATAATTTATATTGTTGACTCAAAAGACATTGTAAATTGCTTGTGTGGATGGTCTGAAGTGTGGATGCTGGTCAGAGGTCCAGGAATTCTGCCATTCCCTTCCTGTGTGGCCTCACAGGAGATGCTCTCTCTGTGCCTCAGTTCCGTGTGTGTGTCTTGGAAATCCTGTTCCTTTCTGACCTCAAAGGAGTGTTTCAATATTTCAATAATTGTTAGGTGCTAGAATGATGGGGAAAGCCATGTGAGCACTAACAAAAGTGATAGATCAGTAGATAAACTGATAGACAGATAGATAGATGTCTTCTTGTTTATTTTTGTAAGCTACTGACGTAAGAAAGAAGCACTATGCAGTTGAAGTTACAGAAAGATTTGTACGTACTTAAAGCAATGGCTCTCATCTCATTACAAGCTAAGACCTCCCTCTGGGCTTCGACAGACTGACAGCTACCGTCACCCCACTGCCCAGCAAAGAAGTGATTTGAGGTATAAAAGTTTCTGTCACTTCCAAATCCTTACGCTCCTTAGAGCCCTCCAGCTCCCCAGTGTGCATGTGAGCTTTTCTACAGCATTCCTTATCCAGTCACCTGCTCTGATACCAACTCCTCAAAACTACTGAGGGTTTCTGGTCTCAACTACTTTGATCTAAATTAGTGTTTGAACATTTTAAGGGCAAAAACCAATTACGTAGTTTTGGGGCTCTGTTACTCCCCATTCCCATTAAAAATTTTCAGCTTTGCTTTTGAGTTGGACCTACATTGCAGTCCATCAGGTAAGGTAGACTTAAAATATCTGGAAAGAGACATCAGTTAATGTCAAATTGCTGAGTTCTTTCTAAAGACAAGTGGCTTACAATGTGTAACCACTATTTTTTCCCATTGACGATATCAGTGCTTTTTTGTATTCCATCCTGTGGATTTCAACATTCATAACATTTGTCAAAACATTAAATCATAACATTTATAAGACACCTGCCAGACTGTAGAGGAGAATAAAAGATACTTTTCAGTTTTTTTTCGTTCATTTTACGAAACTACCATTCGTAAGGAAGCATGAGCATGCGTAAAAAAGAGCGAGATTTACAAAACCCATTTGTTGTTTGCCCTGTTTCCCTGAGCTTACAACCCTGTTGTTTTGAAACAGTCCTGTTGGATTTCTCAAAGGGTGCCAGGAAAATTCATTTTTGGGTCCACTCCTGCTCCCACTGAAATCAGTGGCAATACTGCCAATGGCTTTTACTGGTTCAGGACACTCCTCTCGGATGGACCGGAAGGGTGAAAGACTACCTGTCTTTTAACTGGCTGTTTTGTTTTCTTTTAGACACCCCTCATCCTGCAAAAGAGATCCTATACTCATCTGAGACGTGCAGAACTGTGCCTGCTGCCGGGACTTTTGTCACATGTAACCACAACCATATAGCCACAACCACTGCTGCAACGAGTATGGCTTTGAACCAAGTCAAGCCAGAGCCAACACCTGCACTGAACTGCAACCCAGCCCACCCTTTGCTGCACATCAACACACTGTATGAGGATCACGAGGAGGAAGTTTCAAACATAATAGACAATGGTATTCACTCACCAACTGACACTGGGGAAATTCTCTCCATCCCTACCCCAAAGCAGATAAGGTTGGCAACGTTTGATGAACCAATGGCAATAGTGAGCTCGGTGGAGTACTGAAGACCCCGGGCTGCACAGCTGCGCCTTCGTGGCCGGGCCCAAGACCACTGCAGTGCAGACCATAGTCCCCCCAACGATGCAAATCACTGCATGAGCATGGAGAGTTTTCACACAGACTATATAGCTTTTGGTAATAACACCAAACGGTTTTTCAGGATCACATCATGAGCACTGTCAGTCATTTGCAAAATAGAATAAAGAAAATCTGGTGGAAATAGACCTTTAACACCAAGACAACCAACCATTAGCTCTAGGTCTAAACTATAGCTTCCTTATTTAAAGGGGGATTAGCACAATTTATGAACGTTAAGAGTCTGATGGCATGCCACAGTAATTTTAGTGAGTGTTTAAATCCTTTGCATTCAGAATCACTGATTAAAGTTAAAACAACATGGAGGTGAGGTATACTTTTTTAATGACAGCAGTTAAATAAGAGTTTTTTTCTAAGCAGAGAGGATTTTTTTTTCAATTCAGGATTATGAAAAGTTATATGCAAGCAAAATTTTTGTTTGTTTCTTTAGCTCACTAATGTTGGGCTTGATGGAGACTTAGCTGAAAGGGCCTTACTACCACCAGCATTTAAGTGCAAAAAGATTGATACACTCAATCTATCTCTTGCGTTTATAAATGAAAATACCTGAGGTATGCCCCGCCCTTTAACAAGCTTATACGTTTGATGGAAGATGATGAAATGAAGAGTTTATTTTTTTAAATATATTTTACCATGGGAAAAATTACTTTAATAACTTTTCAAACCAGGTGTTGCTTTTAACAAAATGTGTAGAAGAGAGTCATTGTAGCTGCTTATTTTTTCATAGTGTATTTATGAACCAGGTTAGAAACTTTCATGGGTGCTTCACTGATACAAAAAATCTTATGAAGGTCATTACAAAGTATCTTACAAAATATGAAACCAGCAAAACTGTTTTCAAATAACACACAGTTAAAGAAATCTATGAATTTAGGTCTGCAGACTTGGCTAGTCCTTGATTCAGCAAACACTTAAGGCCGTGGATGACACTAAAATGACTCATGTCTAAAGCTAAGCACACACTGAAATGGCTTTGCTGGATCTGGGCTCTGGTGCAGGCAGACAATAATCCTGCAGTATGTGCTATCACTCTGATTCAATATTTGCCTTCCTTGGCTCAAAGCACATCTTCATGCCCATCTTCCTATAACTGCGATATGTGTGATTTAATAGAAAACTCTAGTATAACTAAAACATCTATTAAAAGTGTATCATGCAATAACCATTCTCAACAAAATTATAGTGAAACAAAAAGTGACTGTGTTAAAATAATATTCCTAGCTGCATTCAGAATTATGGAATATGTGTGTTTGCTTCAAAATTATGTATAATGGTAGAAAAATATGCAGCACAAATATGGGACTGAAATCTTGAATTTATTTTTAATTTATTACCTCAGACATGGATATAGTATACCAATATTTAATGAAAATAGCACTGAAAATAAATACCTATTATTCTGAATAGTTTAATGTGTACTACTTCCTAGCCGAGTTACATACAAGTGGGATTTTATTATAAGCAGTAGGCAGGACGTGTAAAGCCACCATTCCCCCCTGCATTACTTCAGTTATGCCCAACCTTTGTGGCCTGAACAGCCAAATACCAAAAAGGCAGCAAGCCACAGCACACGTACGGCAGGACAGGGCAGGGGGTGTTGGGAACAGCTGAAGGACCTGGGCTGTAACACCCCGAGGTCTCGGCGTGGGGCGGAATGGAGCTGGTGGGGGACATGGAGCTTGGTCCGGGGCAGCAGGGAGATGAGAGCCACAGTGGCTTCTGCTGGCTTGTCTCCTTCCAGCCCTGGGGACATCGATGTTCCCCCACAACCTGCAGCAGAGCTGTCTGTGTGAGGCAGCCATGGAATGAGCAGGGATTTGAGCTGCCTGTGGCTCCAAGGTCATAGGTTGGTCACCCCTCTTCTAACCCACTTGAACACAAGCTGCAGGGCGTTCACCATCACTGCCTGCTTGGCTGATAAACTGGTGTGACCTTTTTAAATAACAAATCTTCACCTGTATAGCCAGGGCCTCATTCTAACCCAGGTACAGGAGGAAGCTTTCTGCAGCAAGACAGCCGTGGAGTGGAGCATCACCGGTGACAGGACTGCAGGCAAGGTCTCTGCCCGGCCTAATGGGTGACTGCCAACCATTCAGAGTCACCTGAAAGCAGTGGCACCTAGATATTTTGGAGGTAAGCTGAATGCCCCACTACATCTTATTCACTTAGATGAATACTGTAGTTAGAATTAATTTTTCAGGCAAATTAAAACCATTGTAGAGTAGTACTTGTTAAACACCAATAAATAATTAGAAAAAATACGGAAAGTTGCCTTAAGAAAATCAGGAACCTGTTAATAAAAGCAGACTTAAAGAATAGCACCCCGAAGCCAGATTTAAAGAGATGTAATCCGTTATGCCACTTTCAATTGCCAGAGGGCAGGGTGGTGAATTCCTTCCTGCCCGCAGCAGCTCAGCTGACGATGTTGCAAATGCACGGGGAAATCCTTGGGGTTGCCTGTTTGCTCTCCACTTGGTATCACACATTGAGCGATATGTCAACCATACGGGTCTGTAGCTAAAGTGATATACCAATATCCATATATACCAGTGTCAGGCAAAACAGACTATGTCTAAAAACTAAGGATCTCAACTTTGTGTAGTACACTGAAAATAGCAACATGCAATAACTAGAGGGATTTTCATTATGCAGAAAATGCAGGGCTGCATTCTGGGGCAGGTACACGTTCCGATCTATTGAGGGTGGTGTTTCCTAGGAAAGGTTGCCCACTAAGGTACACATGTCCCCTATTCTTTGAAGAGCAGGACTCAAGTCTGTGTGGTCACACTGTCATTCCCTGTGATACTGCTGGTTTCTGTTGATTTAGGCTCCGTTGGTGCCCCTGTAGAAATCAATATCAGACTTGACTGGAACAACTTAACAAAAGAAGGGAAACATACAGCTTTCCTCATCCCTGCGACAAGCTAAACTCTCAGAACACCCGCTTTACTCAACTTTACCTGCTGTGTGACAGGAGGGTTGCACCATCCTCTTTCACAAGCCGGAGGCTGTGGATGTCGGGCATCCAGCTCTGAGTGTTAACATGTGAACTACTTGCTAAGGGCAGGATGGTGACCCAGACATGGTGTGTCACTGACCAAGCCAGCAGAAAGCAAGTGCAGCTTAGTCTTGGCTGATATGGGGCAGATAACCGATGCAGACACATAGCAAACACTGCCTTGCTGAACTGAAGGGGCAATGTTAGTGTCCTGCCCACCAAGAGGAACTTACCTAAACTGAATGACCAAAGATGAGAAAGATGAGTGACAGCCTCATTTTTAAATGTCTCTTTAGCCTGAATCGCGTTAGCATCTCCATCTGCCTACTCTCTGCCTAATGGTTTCAGCTTGACGGATCAGATGACTCACATTCTCCAAGGCTGCTTTCCCATTTACTTCACCAGGAAACAGACCGCATGTTGAGAGCACAGGAACCCCTTTCTTCGGGGTACTCTTATTCAGAGTACATTTGACAACCAAACAGGAGAGACAAGTGTGTCAGAAGCATCTTTTGAGCTATATTTAGGCTGCCCAAACCCAGCAGGAGATCAGCCGTTTCTGTCTCACAGCCAGCTGGAGAAGTGTTTCTGTTGGGATTTTTTTAGTGCAATAATGCTTTTTAGTATTGATGTTATTAACATTTAGCTGTACTGAGTAAATGTACACATACACACGCAGACACAGATTTATACATACCAACTATATACCCACAAATTCTGTATATACACGTGAATATGCATCTGCTGTGTAGAAATGTTCATCTTCTCTGCTTTGCTTTATAAACAAGCTCCACTTAGCCATTTCTTTTCTCTTCATTTCCCATTATCGTGCATTAGGCCCAACCTAGCAACATTATGCATCTTTCTGACTCCACGGGGATTTTCTGATGTTGGGCTGCTGCTGAGGATGCTCTGTTCCCTGCAGAGCCAGGTGTGCTGGGTAGTTTATATTTGTTGATGTTGACAGAGAGTCAGGCCCTGATCTTGGGAGCCCTTGTCTATGTGGTGCTTCCTACAACTTGAAACCAAAACAACAGGACAGAATTAATCTCTGTGCTGGAATGTGTGGGCAGTATAGCTGACAGCTATTTTGCACATCCTTTGTATCTCCAGAGCCGGCTCCCAAAGCCAGCGTTGGACCCCGAGGCAAGCAAAGCAGAGTTGAAGCTCCTCTTGCTTGTCCCTGGTTACCAGCCACCAGGTTATCTGCCAGTTAAAAATACAGCAGGGATAGGGCTCACAGGCTCTGTGTCTGTAAGCGAGAGCTGCTGCACTGAGGGTATTTCATCTCTAGCTTTAAGAAAGCTTGTCACTGCCCTTTCAGGCTTGCATCAAAAGCAGCACTAATGAAAAGCTGAGCCTGAGAGCATGAGGCCGGGCTCCTACAGCCACTGACTCAGTGACAACTGAAGACAATCTTAAACACACTTGACCTAGCGCTGCGTCGGGGAAAATTCTTCCTTTCATATCACCATCATAGAAGAGTATTAATAGGAGTAGTGAAAACCCCGCTTTAACCTTTCAGCCAGAGGGTTCAAGAAGCTCTAGAAGAGCTCATCATCATTGTCCCCAGCTCACAGACACAGACACTGAAGCGCAGGAAGGTGAAACGATTTCTCCCAAAGCTACTTAAGCTGTGTCTAAACTATCTAAACTAGAGCTGAGAACATGCCGTAGGTACAGCATCTTGGGTTTGGGTGCTGCAGGAAAGCTCTCTGAATTCTTCTCCTAGCCAAAAATGTGGGGTTTTTTTTAATTCTACCAGAAACATCATAGAATATTGATCAAGGGATGTTTTGCTTTAAAGAAACACAATGGATTTTCTCATTAAAAATCATTCTGCTAAAATACAAGCCACAGAGCATACTGGGAGTTTTAAACAGGACAATTATTTTTCAGACACCTTCCAATATTTTCTGGCTTTTTAATGAGGAACATACCACTCCATCTGCAAACACACTGTAACTAATGGGAAAACATTCTATGTACACTATTTACAAGCAACAAATTTTCAGCTTTTGCTATTCTCTGAACAGTTTTAAAGCATTTCTTAGCTGTTTTGCAACATTGTACGAACAGAAAAATTTATGAATGATTCTGCCACACCAATGAGGCTCTCAGAGCTCTGCAGGTCAGATTCAAGGAAATGCTGCCTCGCCAATTCTGTTGTCCTCAGTGGTTATTGATGCTTCTGAATTAATACTTTACTGACTTGCTATTTGTTCGTAGAATGAATTTGCCCGCAGTCAGAGCCAGCTTAAGTTGAAAGAAGTTGTTGTTGGGCCTCCTGCTGGGCTCGAGAGCAAAGGAGTTTACTGACTCTTTTGGTTAACTAGAAATAATTTTGCTTTATAATCTCAGGGCTCATAGCATTCACCAGTCCAGCTTTCCAAAAACACATCCAGGGACTGTACAGAATACAATAAATCCCTGGAAGAGGAATGCATGATTCACAAGCAAAATCTGATGTCTTGCATGAAATGAGACAGAAAACCACCCATACCCTCCACTACAGACGCCTGCCTGTAAAGAAAAATTACATGCTTAAAAGCTTATACCGAGTTTTGCTCTTAGAGCTTTTATACTATGTCAATAAAGCCATGGCAGTTTACCGCAGTTATTGCTCTGGGCTAACAAGCCTGTGCCCCCAGCCTGGGGCACACAGCAGAGGAGACAGAAGGGAACATTTTGTTTCTGAGGGAAAG
>NW_009648043.1:2683902-2710911 GCF_000708025.1 Charadrius vociferus
TCTGAGAGCAGTTCAGGAACTTGTTTTGCAAAGTGATGGATGTGTTCATCCATGCAAACTTGGAAAAAGGATGTGCCAGAATGGGGGTTAAGGAAACTCTGTACTCTTTGTCCTCTGTGTACAGTCCTGCGGACTTCACGGTGACAGATTCATCCTGTTACTGGAAAGGCCTAAATAGTGTAAAGGAGTGATAGATGTATAGAAGAAATTAATAGCCTGGAGAAGAGAAGGCTCCTGGGACGCCTTTCAATACTTAAAGGGGGCTTATAAGAAAGATGGAAACGGACATTTTAATAGGGCCTGTAGAAATAGGACTCTCTCAGCAACAGGCTGAGAGAGTTGGGGCTGTTCAGCCCGGAGAAGAGAAGGCTCTGGGGAGATCTTATAGCAGCTTTCCAGTACCTAAAGGGGGTCTACAGGAGAGCTGGGGAAGGATTTTTTGTGAGGGCATGTAGTGATAGGACAAGGGGGAATGGCTTCAAACCAGAAGAAGGTAGATTTAGAGTAGCTGTCAGGAAGAAATTTCTCACTTTGAGGGTGGTGAGGTACTGGCACAGGTTGCCCAGAGAAGCTGTGGATGCCCCATCACTGGAAGTGTTCAAGGCCAGGCTGGATGGGGCTTGGAGCTAGTGGGGGGTGTCCCTGCCTACGGCAGGGAGGTGGGAATAGATGATCTTCAAGGTCCCTTCCAACCTAAACCATTCTGTGATTCTATGACAAGGGGTAATGTTTTTAAACTAAAAGAGGGTAGATTCAGACTAGATATAAGGAAGAAATAGTCCAAAGCAACAGAGCTGAGGGCCTGAGGAACCTCAGCAGAGCAAAGGGGTGCTTCACGTGACAACAAGAGCAGCAGAAGAGTAAAAGGAACTTCTGGGGGAAGCTTTAAATATCATGAGAATGACTCCAAGGCAGTGGCAGAGAATATTGTAATGCCTGGGAAGAAGACATTGAGTGAAGGGCCACAAAGACGATGGGGGTACCAGAGCATCTATCCTGTAAGGAAAAGTTGAGACAGCTGGGACAATGTATATAACCCTTCAGCTTGGCTGGTGGTGGCTGTTAAAGGAAAGGCATTCAACACACCTGAGGTCTCTGCCACCACGCAGACCCCTGACTCCAGGCTCCATAGCAGCCTGGCTGCTCTCCTGGAAACTCCTCTCAGACCATGTGAAATCAAGGGATGCTCCGGTGTGGAGAGCATCAACCTGAGAAAAGAGAGAAATAAAACATATACGCAGATGCGTATTTTTCCCTCTATATTCCAGGATCTTTGCAAAAGTCTGTTTAACTCTCTTTCCCACAGATTTGTCAGAATGTCCCACACCAGCAGTCAAAGTATTTCTCTGCAAGCCTGTCTTTACTTATAAGAGTTGCTGGCTTGGCCTGCCACTACCTAATTTGCTGTAAATCATCAGTTCCTACCCAAGTGCTGGGGAGGCCTGGTCTCCTGCCATAAGGTCTTTTGTTTAAACAAAGTCCCATATAAAAGTAACCACAGGATGGGAACTGAGGGCAGATCCAAGAGCAAAGTCTTGGAAAGAGACACTTGGACCTAAAGCAAGAGCTATTTCTTTTCCTTATTTTCCCTTTTACCATCTAAATGCAGGTTTATGTTACACTGAATCTCTGGGAAACACCAAAATGTGGGCTGGCAAATGAAATATCCTCTGCAGGCACGCTCCTCTTTTTCCCAGCAGAACAAGTAACTCCTCTGGAGGTTCTGGCCCTGGGCTTTACACAGATATAATTAAAACTTTATGTTTTTGTATTGTACTGACTTCCTCAGCAAATACATATTAAAATAGGAATGTCATTTTCACTGCAAATGGCAATTTGCTTTTTGATTTTTACCCTCAGCCTTGAAACCAAAATTCATAAGACTATCTAATTTCTGCAAGTTTTAAGTTGCATAATTAAGTTTTGTAAGTTCTGTAGTGAATTAAGATGTGTAAATCACCAGTTTTATTTAAAATGCTTCTTGTTTGGGCTAACAGTAAATTGCAAAATACTCGATGACAGGTTTCATGTGCAAAATCAAGGCAGGAGACTTCTGATGAGATAACTTGCTAATTTATTATATGTTACTACCTAGTGCTTGGGCAGCAGTAACACTTGGGAGCAGCTGTCAGAGACCAGTAATACAACAGCATCTCCGGCCAAGAAGCCATCAAGCCTACAGCCATTGTACTGCTCCTGCACAGGCGGCTCTGCTTAGAGCTGCCCCTATGTGGAGGGCTCTTACGCAAGCACTGAGCAGCCTCAACTTTTTGATCATCAAGACGAACCCTCTGTTCTGGAGGGTTGCCCACTTCTTTGCTTCTGCAGGCCAAAACATTAGCCACCGAGAAACAAGAGCCCACGGGTCTACTGCCTTGGCTGTGCAGCGCACGGGGGCACGGGCAGGATCGCCTGACTGCTGGCTTTTGCAAGAGAGCAGGTGATGAGCAGAAAGTGGGTGAGTCAGGGCCCAGAACTACCAAAGGCAACAGTCCTCCTCCGGGAAGTCAGTCGCAGCCCAAGGCCACGCAGCCAGTGCTTGTCCTTTGTTGGGCAGGTCACTAACTTATTTCTGCTTCCCCCCACTCCTTCACCCAAAGTCCACAATCTGCAACATCCTGACCTGCTGAGCCTTCCTTTGAATTTCTGGCCTCTTTCTCTACCATATACCTCTTTGCACATAAAAACTATTTTTCTAAAGTCAGTTCTTACAGTCGCTGTGCCTAGCATTCACTGGCGACTTCTTCATTAGCCAGTAATGCAGTGCCATAGGAGCAGATCAGTAAATTGAAGCAGTCAGTGCTGATTTCCTCACTGCTCCAGTATATGGGGTCTGGGAGTTTAAATTCAGAGGACATTTAGTGTGGACCAAATGTTCCTGCCAGGCATGCATGTGAGACCTGTCATGCATCCAGCCCCTTATTCCTCTGTCAGGGGCTGCTTTGTATAGAATCATCTAGGTCCCTAAGCACCGTGTCTACCCATCTTTTAAATAACTCCAAGGATGGTGACTCCACCACTTCCCTGGGCAGCCTGTTCCAATATTTGACAACCCTTCTGGTGAAGAAATATTTCCTAATATCCAATCTAAACCTTCCCTGGCATAACTTGAGGCCATTTCCTCTTGTCCTATCATTTGATACTTGGGAGAAGAGACTGACCCCCACCTCGCCGCAACCTCCTTTCCGGTAGTTGTAGAGAGCAATAAAGTCTCCCCTCAGCCTCCTTTTCTCCAGGCTAAACAACCCCACTGCCCTCAGCTGCTCCTCATAAGACTTGTTCTCCAGACCCTTCACCGGCTTCATCTCTGGACGTGCTCCAGCACCTCAATGTCTTTATTGTAGTGAGGGGCCCAAAACTGGACACAGTACTCGAGGTGGGGCCTCACCAGTTCAGAGTACAGGGGGACAATCACTTCCCTAGTCCTGCTCATCACACTATTCCTGATACAAGCCAGGATGCTGTTGGCTTTCTTGGCCACCTGGGCACACTGCTGGCTCATATTTATCCGCCTGTCAACCAAACTGGCTGAACGTCAGGTGGAGCCTCTTGGGCTGTTTTCCCCTGGAGAAGCTGCAGTCACAACAGGTCCACTCCACAAAACAAACCAGTGCACAGCTGGCAGGTCATTCAGGGAATTTTCTCAAAAACCACATGACTCCTCCAAGCCAAAATGCCAAAGCTGATGCCATCGTCCCTCCCCCAGCCACCCTCAGCCACCTTACTCCTGGAGCTACAGACCATCCCTTGGCTGTGCAGCACCTCGCTCTGCCTCTGCCTTACCCAAGCGCCTGCCCAGCTGCAGCGTACCACCACAGCTGGCACAGAAGAGGCTGCAGAACTGGCTCCGCTGTCAGCAATGAAGAAAATGAGAAGAACCAGCAGGTGCTAATACTGTTCACCAGATCCAGAGACCCAAACTCAGTGGAATTTACCGGTTCATGTGGAAGGTGAATTCTGCCTGGAGGGTGAGTATGCGTATGAGCCATCGTGATGTTCAGTTTTGCCCACTGAACGGGGTATCATTCAGCTACCATGAAGTTAAATCAGACTGTGGATTTATAGTGTATTAACTAGCTTTGTGTGGCAGCTGTGCATGTGCATGCTCTTGACCCATGCTAAATGTTAAATAAATTCCCCCGTTCTCACTGAAGAGCAAGCTCTGCTTTACCATAGGATGGACGCATATACAAGACTTGTTACCTAGAGTACCTCACACCTCCTAAATCCATGTCCCAGCCTTTCCCCCAGCTTCTTGTATTCTTTGAAGTTGACTCCATTAGGAAACTCCTTCAGAGACAGGAACACTAATGTCTCCATTGCAATGTTGAAATTTTAAATGTTAATTTGTTGGTTTTTCTCAGGAAGCCAAAGATGATGTGATAAGTGATACCAAATGTGTCCAAATAAGCTATGATTGTGCTAAGCAATCTATCAGGTTCAGAGTAATAAATGACTACACAAATAGCTAGTTCTAATGATGTTTCCTCTGCAGATTTATGGCAGAAATAAAACGCCAAAGCATTTGGCTCCCGAGGAGCACTGACAAGACTTGTTTAGCATGGATAGCTGATACATACAGATTTTATGGCATCGAAGTGGCTATACCTGAATGCAAACTGAGGATTTTACAGTACCATTTTCATTTACTTCCACCTGAATGTTAATCAAGCAGCAAATGTATGAATAAGATAACATTGATGCTGCTAGCAGGCTGGCAATCAGCTAATTGACTTTCTCTGCGCACTCAGTAATGTGTACATGCTGGTCCAATTATCTCTTACTCCTGGAGAAGTAATTCCTAATATTTAGCAGAACCATTATTCCAATGATACATTACCTCCAAATGTTTCTGTTAAAATATCTTCCTCTTGATAGCTCCCTTAATTGCCTTCTGAAATGTTAACGTGTATCTGCCCTCATGTTGACATATTAAATCCTTTTCATTTAATTAGAGAGTTCAAAGACAAAGGCTTTACAAATGAAATGGAGTCAACTGTCCTCTACATTAGTCTGGACCATTTATTTTGCAATCACTTGGGTTGGACCAGGAGCTGTTCCTGCTGTCTTGCCAAGCATGAGTCCTGCCGGCCAGTCAGGATGGGCTCTCTCGTCTTCAGCAAGACAGAGGCTGCGAACGTCTTGGCCCTTGTCCTCAGAAAGGCGGTGACTGAAAGGCCACCCGTCTGTCGAGAGCCCTTCACCACAACAAACTTGGTCAGCTCCAGCCTGTACTTCAGGGGCATAACTGGACCACTAATCCCAGGCCACAGGTATTCAGATGGAATTTAATATAAACTGCTTTATTCAGACAAAACTGGCACAGGACATTTTCATAATCTAAATTATTTTCATAATTTATTTATTAAGGTTAGCCAGAGGGATCTAAGAGCTCATTACTCTAGTACAGGTCAGGAGAAAAAGAAAATAAATAAAAACACCATTGTGAAATTGCATGAATTGTCTTTCTCTGTCTCCTGCAAAAACGTTGGGATGAGAACACCTGACACATACACAGAAAAGGGGATGTACAAGACTGAAAGAGAGAGGACAGCAGGTGCATGCATGAAATTACTAAATGAAAACTCAGCAATAACATAACAAAACCAGTCTGTATTTTCCTGCCGTAAAAGCAGCCTGTGCAAGATTGTGTGTTTACCTGTTCAACTGCATGGGTAAAATAAAGAGATGCTATATTCTATACCTAAGCTAAATGTCAAAATCAAACGCCAGGCTACAACGTTCCTCTGTGAAATAAGTTTTTCTTGATCTTCCTGCATCACCTCTCTTTTCTTTCCCCCTTTCTGCACAGTGCGGCACAACGTGGATAACTGATGCTGCTTTTGGGAAAGGGGTTTGGGGGGTGGAGGCGTCGATGGGTTTTGTTGGGATATTAGGATTGTCGCCTCTCTGGTTTTATTATGAACATGTCTGTTGCCAGCTGAGTTGCCATATGCAGAGATATTCATCTGGGCAGGCATAACTGCTCCTTCTCTGGGGAGTTTAACATATTTTTAATTCAAAGGTAGCAACCCAGGTGGAGGCATACCTACGCTCTACATCCCCGTCCTTGAAGCATCTCGTTCAGCCAACGGCACATGCAAAACTGCCAGGCCTCTTTGGGACTCTCAAATGAGAATTAGATACCTGTCTCACCTGCAGGAACCACTCCAGCAATGGCCTGGCTACCGTCTGAGGCTGCGTAAAAAAAAGACAGTTCCCCACCTCTGAGACTTTTAGGGTGGACTATATGAGTGTAGGCAGGCACACTGATTTATTCGGTGGTTGCAACAATTCCACTCCCTTCCCAGAGCTGATATGAAGCAAGGAACTCAGCTCAGTTCTTAGATTTCCTAGAAAAACATACAGTTAAGATGTACTTGGCAACTTTGGATCAGTGGATAAAAACATTGAAGTAGAGGGAATTTTCTCCCTTTTTCTTAGAGTCCAGTGATTTGAAATAGGGGGGGTTCTTTCAGCTCTGCTTTACTGTTGAAACTGGCCTGATCGTTAAGCATCTTGCAATAAGAAAGATTTCCTAGCCAGTAAGTCTGATACCTTCCTAAGGCGGAGAGCAAGCCGAGGATCTGCTGAATGAATTGCGTTGAGCTAAAAGGTGCTGTTCAATATTCTCTTGCTGCCTGGCAGGTCTGCCCAGACCAAGAGGGGCTGACCAATGCTGTGTGCATGGGGCAAGTATAGGTAACACAGCATTTCTACATAGGGTACACAACGAGCATTTCTAATTAGCTAATGCCAGCTCCTCCCACTCCTCCTCTCCCCAGGAGACTTTAACACTGTCGACAGGAGCTCCCTTTGGTACACGCGTGGAAATGTCTCCATTAACTTCAAAATTGCCGTTGATTACAATCATGGGCTGAGGTGGAACTGAAAGGTCCAGGAAGGAGCCACTTTCTCTGATAAATTAAGCCAAAAGCTGACATTTCATATGCGATTTAACCAGTCCTGAATAGGCTCACTAAATGTCCAGTTTTGTTGGTTAATATTCCCACAGAATCCGTTACTAATATCATTAGAGGAGATAAAATATTATAATTACTTAACTTGATTATGGGTGATTCTAACGTTTAGTACAAGTATGTGTAACAATCTCAGCCATTATGCTGGTAATGAGTACCAATAACAGGCTTCCTAAATGAACTATAAGAACAATTAACCAGACAATACCTTAGTTGCATGTTGCATTAATTATACATTCACCCAGTGACATCAATTAAAATTCAAGCCTTGCCAGAAGGTAGAATTACAAATCAACAAACACATTTTTAACAGCTTAAAGCTAAAATCACCCTTTACATAATTTCTTATTAAGTGATAATCATAACATTGAAATTTCAAGTAACTTGCAGATGCAGTCATTTATCTGATATTTTTTTCATACCTGCCCATTTTTTGTTATTACCCATTTGTTATCATCCAACGTACTTACACATCTCTGTACTTGTTGTACAATCTTGTCTATTAAGAGGTTTATAATCAGTTTGTCAGGAAGAAAGTAAAATTTTAAAATTGCAATGTTAAATCCAAAACTATCGCAACTGCAGATGACAGAGAAAATACGTTTCCACAAATCTCATGTAATAGGATCTGAATTAATCTCAGTGATGGACAGGGAGTAGAAATTCTTCTTTTACTAAACCTTCTGCAAAGAGACACCCTCCTAGTGGTAAGCAGCAATGTTTATTCTTTTACTGTCACAAGTCATATGTAGCTAAAAACATTCATCCCTCACTTGTGAGCCTTCACTCACAGCTTTGATAAATAACAGATTAATATTGCACAGAAAGAACTTGGAACAGTTTTCCATATACCAATCATGTGTGCTTTGTGTTTATGCTAATTTATTTTATGGATTTAGAGTGCTCCCAGTGGTACTGCAATGAAATCAGTGCAGTTATTGTAATTGGATTTACCTTGCCAGAGGAAAGGTCAGCTTTCAAAGAAGAAGGAATTATTTTACCTTGCCCTTCATCAGCCAGACTTCTCTCCAATGTGTACACATAAAGCTTCAATTTCCATCTCCTTTGTTGACTAACAATTTTACTACATTCTGCCTGGGAAAAAAAAAAAAAAAAAAAACCAGAGTTACCCTCAGCTGAAAGCATTTTCAAGCTGCATTTAGAAATCACTTTACTCACTTCTGAAGTGCAATCAACCCCCAGTGAAGTGAAATGGCTTTTCTAATAGGAAGCAGCAACAGACAATTTCAAAGCGAAATTTCAGGGGGAATGGAGAGAAGTCAGGCTGTAATTACACCTGGTGAAAATTACCCAGGATTGAAGGTTAATAGAGCACCTCTTTCTAAGTCCCATGGGAATGCTTAAGGGACTGGAAGCAGCAGAGAATTCCCATCATGGGATGGGAGTGGATGAGGTGGAACAGACAGACAATAGCAGATCTGCTGAAGGGACAGAGGTGATGTAAAGGATTTAGGCAGTCACAATGCAGATGCTGAGGCTGGCTCTGTGTGAGTGACCTCTAAAATGCTGAGCAGGGTAACTGCTCGCTGAGGCATGATACTGCAGCTGTGGGTTGTGCTGCTCTGGGGTCTGAGCCCACCTTGGTCCCTGCTTGCCCACATCAGCCCCAGCCAGCGCTTACTCGGGGGATTCAGCATCTCTGTGCAGTCTGTCCCATCCTTGTGCTCTAAAGTGTATGAATCTATAGATATCTAAGGACCCCAACAGTTCCCAGGGAAATTAAACAGCTTTTTCTAGGCAGGCCTTGTTAAAGCTGTCTAAAGTTAAACTCCTTTTTTGGAAAACATTGACTGTGAATAAACCAAGTATATACCAATGTGCTCGTAGACCAGTTTCACAACTGGCACAGGTGGGTGCAGATAGAGTAACTGAGCACAGCGCAGCCCGTGTGCAGGACATGCCCACAACGTGCAGCAAACACACTACTGCCGGAGCTGGTCTTTCTTTCAGGTCTCTGTGTCTCCGGCTGCAAGAAGGATTAAACATTTTTTACTTGTATATTTTCTGATGGGCAAGGTCAGCCTCTGAAATGATGGGTATTGGATCATGTTACGCCTGAACACAAGCGTAAGTGACCCATGAAATTAAAGGACATTTTCTGGCATTCAGTCAGGATAGCTCAAGTTTCCTGAAGGTAGATCAGCCTGGAAAGTCCTAGCAACAAAGAAAAGATATTCATCTCTAGGTGGAAGAAATAGGTGAAATAAAAATATACAAACAGGGAGAGTCTAACTTGAGCCCAATGAAACAGAAAAGTGGTGGTGGTTTGGTTTTGGGTTTTTTTTTTTTCACATCAGAGAACAAAATACAAAACAAGGAAACAAAAATAATTCTATAGGTGTGCTGTATCTTAAAATCTTTAAGGAACTGATACCGTATAACATCAGTGATTAGAGCAGCTTATAGTGAGCATCAGACAACAGCACTGTGGGATCTGCAAGGGTCTGGCTGCTGCCTGGGCTTTGGCAAGAATTTCAGTCATCCGCGTCGCCACGAGGAGGGACCAGCCTGTGAGGAATTGCCGTTTTCCACAGCTGTGGTCACAGAGGAGCTCCTCTGATACTTCCCTCGTTACAGGGCCCAAGACTGTTTACTGTGAGGTCTTGGAGACACACAAGCCTGATGGCCTCCAAACCTGTCTGCCTCTGTTCTACAGGGCTTTGAAGGGGTTTCCCAGAACTCCCAAGGGATACGACATGGTATCCAGCTGCCTGATCTGTCCCTTGAAAACCAACTTGCTAGCTTGATATCCAACACCTTTTGGCTTTCACTATATCCATTGCATTGTTAAAAACTTGCTGGAGTGCCTACAGCCATATAGGCATTTCTGTCTATTTAATAACATTAATAAATACATTTTCAGAAAATGAGTATAACAGCATCAAGCTGTAACAGTCCAATCTTGCCCATTAGATAAATACTAAAAGTCGTGCAGTTACTGGGTGACTAAAAATTACCTCACCTGATGGTGTCTAAAAAGGGAGACCAGAATTACTTCTCAAACACAAAATCTGCAGGAGATGCCCAATGTGTGCACCAAGCAAAATATTCATGTCATCTTTCTAATATCTAATAAAATTATGTCAAGCACTGATTTTTTTTTTTTATTGTGTGGAAAGGGCCCTCTATGAAAACATGCCTATGAACCATTTTAAACTGCATGACAAGCAGTGTTGCCAGGCGTTGCAGTGATTTCTCCAACCCACCACACCTGCTTGGTACTTGCAGCCTTCAGTTATACTCGTGGTGTCACCACAGGGACAAGGTGGAGATTTGCAGGAGAAGGAAGAAACAGGTTAGTATAAAACTGCATAGTACAGTTCTTGTTGCCAGAAATGGTGTTAATAGTAGTGACACACCTGCCCTGTCAAAGTGCAAAGATTTTCTTACAGTTGATTTTATAAGCCATATAAGATAATCTGCCCAGAAATTAGATGCCTGGGAGTAAGGTGAACAACTGACTTCTTGTCTCTTCTTTACATAAGAGGCTTTATGTGCCCTACTTATTAGGAAAAAAAATAAAAGCAATAAACCAGGAAATCATCACATAAGGGCATAATGCAAAGGTTTCTGGCATTAATATGATAAACTTAAGTTACACAATATTGATGTTTTCTCTAGTGTTCTATAATCATGTTTTCAGAGAGATGTTCCGCTAACCCATTGAATTACTCTATTTGTTCCAAACTTTAAATAATGAGCTAAACTATATATCTTTTCCTACTTCTTATTTCCTACTTTAAAAAGGGCTAACTGCATTTCATGATTAGCTTTACTCACGCCCAGTGAATGCAACAGGGCACTGTCAGACAGCAAAGAAATTAGGAATATGGTGCCTTGTACTTTGAGCTGGTTTCATTTTTGAGCATCCCAGGTTTTCAAGCACTGTGTCAGATGACATGTCATAAATGAGAATAAGTCTATCAGAACAGCTCTGATTTTCAGTAACCTCTTCATTGCTCCCAGGGAGATGATCTGTGGCCCAGAACAGCCAAACCATTCCCTCTTGCATTCTCAGCATCTTTTTGTAGTCTACAACAGTTGAAGTCTACATGAGACATGGGCATGTGCCTGTTCTTCTGCTATTTCTGACACAGAAAATGTCTCTTATTGCTCTTCCCGTGTTTTTTAAGCTTCTGGCATAGACCTGTGACTGAGGTAGAAAATGTCCATATTACCAATCCCTTTTCCGAATAGGGACTTCAGACATTACTAGCCAACAATGTACTTAGGACTTACTGGCTTTCCAAGTATTTGTCGATTCATAAAGCCCTCTAGATCCTAATCTCGTTCTATTTGTGTTAGAGATACAGCTCTGCCACTTGCATCACTAAACAAACAGCAAGATTAGGAGTGTGCAGGCTGCCCTTCTCACATTGCACGTTCTTTTGCCAGATGAAAATTGGTTTAGAAATGACTGGTTGGTTCTGGATATCAGTGATCTTACTTTTTTTTTTTTTTTTTTAATTTACTGTCACTGTAAAGTCAGTAATCTTCACTGAGCATTTGACAGCCATCCAAAGTGCCTAGCACTGACCATGTGAGAAAAGGTGACTGTACCACCACCTCCTCTTTTTGCATGTGTACATTTGCACAAATGTATAAATGAAAGGTATGAATCTCTTCAGAGCAACATTTGCCCTCACAGGGCCAAGCTTCATGTCAGTGTTCAACAATAATGCTACTCCCTGAATCTGCTTGCAGCCTGCTACTGCACAAAGGTCTTAACTGAAAGGAAACCTTCCCACTGTGTCTCCAAAATTCCTCTTTCAAAAAAAGCATTGTCCCAGCAGGCAGTGTACTTCAGCAGAGTGTCTAAGGGTACCTCCTGAGATGATACCTTTGGTCTCCTGCTTTCTAAAATGTTCCCACACGAATAAAAGTACCCGGGTATAACCTCAAGGCATACTGTTTAGTAAGTACAGTACCATGATGCGAGTATCCAATCATTCTGCTGAAAATTATTATAAACAAAACGTAGCTGAAATGAGCCAAGCAGCATTGCAGCATATTTTCAAAACAAAGTTTCTTTTATCAGGTTAGAATTCACAGCACATTTGTAATCGGCATTTATCCTGTCCTCTTCGGAGTGTGTAACACATTCCCATGATACAGAAAATAAAAATGCAGGACTGTGTTTAGCCATAGCGTAGTCCAAAAGCTGCTGCATGCCAAGGCAAGGCCTCAAGAACACTTGACTGGTCTAGTCACATCTGTTACTACTCAGTGACTATTGTTCAACATTTGGTTATGTTTTTCAAGAGGTTTCACTCAATCCTTCTACGAACCAGCGGTTTGACTGGTGTGCACAATGAGTACAGACTCATCCAAGCTGGTAACCACAGTGAGTAAACCCCAGAAGTGGCATGCAGAGATGCTTCAGTTAGCTCTGTGGGAGCCATCACTCCAACCAGAAGCAGGGTTAGCTATGCCAGAGTGTGCCTTACCCCAGCTGGACAGACCTGCCAGGAAGCTTCACGACCCAGGCTGGCAGATTTACATGGTGCTCCACTGAGCCATAGGGACTCACCAGCTGGGGTGGCCGTTCTGGGTTTCTCTGGGTTTCTGCTCCCAGCTATGCCATGGTTCTTCAGTCCCTTCTAAGTGGAAAACCTCCTCAAGAGCGGGTGAGGGAAGGACAACTGCACAATAGGAACTCATACCACTTCATCCCAAGTGTCTCCACTCAGCACAGTTTCAAATCAGTCAGCCCAGCTTGAGAATAGGAATAGGAGATGATGAATGATGTACAAAATCTCTGGACATAAGTATTGACTGAGTTGTCCTGAAATGGCCGGATAAGGTAGTGAAAAATATCACTGCTTCTCGTCTCTGACATAGTGGGACTGAAATTAAGCATTCATCTTCCTTGCAAGCAAAGATAGATTGCCAGGATCTATCTGGAGATAGGTGCAGTGACTGCCCAGGGACAACACCCTACACACTGTGTTTGCTTGTGTAAAAGTTGTTCTTTTCCACTCAGTTTTGCCTCAAACCTAAAGTGTGACTATCATGTGACCTACAAGTCAGTTCCTACAAGTGACCACCATGTGATTAAACACAGGAGTGCAGGATCTGCAAATGTAGACAGCTCTTATATCCAGAGAACTGTATATTGGGCATCCTAAAATCATGCCATGAGACAGGTGAAGACAGCAATTTGATGCCCCACCAATCCTTTTCTTCTCAAGGCTGAACAAACCCAGCTCCCTTAGCCTCTCCTCATGTATCATGCTCTCCACCTCCCAAACAGGCTTGCTGGCCTTTGGCTGGATGAGTTCCAGTTGATCAACACTTTCTTGTCCAAAACTGGACACAGTACTCCAGACACAACCTCATGAGTGCCAGAGACAGATAATCTTTTCTCTGGTTCCTCTGGCTACAGCTTTGTTAATACACCCCAGGATGTGGTTGACCCTCTTAGCCGCAAGAGCACCCTGCTGACTCTTGTTCAAGTCATCCTTCACAGCTGCCAGGTCCTTTTCTGCAAAGCTGAAAATGGAACAAGCTTGCACTGGACTTCAAAAGTAATCCCATGGAGAATGATACAATGTTTTCTTCTAGTCTCTATGTTTGATGAATTGATATCCTCAGTTAACGTTCCCATTTCTAACTCCTTATTTCTGAACATATGCTCACCCATGTCTGCAAACAGCCCCTACATCAGCTGTAATCACTCACGGTGCCAGCACGGCACAGCTAACATTGCATTGACCCATTCCGTAGGGAATTATTTATATGGACTACAAAAATACAGCACCAAAAGCTGTAAAGTCACAGGGAGGATCCTGCTCCCACAAGCCCTGCATAAATCAGCATGTATTTGGGCAGCTGTGGTGGAATGGACAGTGAGGTCTGCTTTCTCCTTGTTGTCCAGCATTCTTCACAGAAAGAGTCCAAGGCAATTGCTCCACAGCAAGACAAATGCAAACACTTCATTTTTGTCAGCAACATAGGCAGTGGGATTGAGTGTACCCTCAGCAAGTTTGCTGACGACACCAAGCTGTGTGGAGCGGTCTACACGCTGGAGGGAAGGGATTACATCCAGAGGGACCTGGACAGGATTGAGAGGTGCGCCCATGAGAACCTCATGAAATTCAACCAGGCCAAGAGCAAGGTCCTGCACCTGGGTTGGGGCAGTCCCATGCACAAATACAGGCTGGGCAGAAAATGGATTAAGAACAGCCCTGAGAAGAAGGACTTGGGGGTGTTAGTTGATAAGAAGCTCAACAAGATCCAGCAGTGTGTGCTTGCAGCTCAGAAAGCCAACTGCATACTGGGCTGTATCAAAAGAAGCGTGGCCAGCAGGTCGAGGGACGTGATTCTCCCCCTTTACTCTGCTCTGCTCTCCCCCTCTACTCTACCTGGAGTACTGCGTCCAGCTCTGGGGCCTCCAACATAAGAAGGACATGGACCTGTCAGAGCGAGTCCAGAGGAGGGCCACGAAGATGATCAGAGGGATGGAACACCTCTCCTGTGAAGACACACTGAGTGTTGGGGTTGTTCAGCCTTGGAGAAGAGCAGGCTCCAGGGAGATCTTATAGCAGCATTCCAGTGCCTAAAGGGGGCCTACAGGAAAGATGGGGAGGGACTCTTTGTCAGGGAGTGTAGTGATAGGAGGAGAGGTAACAGTTTTAAACTGAAAGGGGGTAGATTTAGATCTGATATTAGGAAGACATTCTTTACTGTGAGGGTGGTGAGACACTGGCACAGGTTGCCCAGGGAAGCTGTGGATGCCCCCTCCCTGAAAGGGTTCAAGGCCAGGCTGGATGGGGCTTTGAGCAACCTGGTTTAGTGGGAGGTGTCCCTGCCCATGGCAGGGGGGTTGGAATTAGATGATCTTCAAGGTCCCTTCCAACCCAAACCTTTCTATGGTTCTATGATTTTCCCTGGTGCCACCTAGGTACAGCTCAGTAGCACTGCACTGCACTGATTGAGTGAGGAAGAGCACATTGCTTTGACCAGCACTGGCAGTGAGAGAATAAGGAGAGGGTGTTTCTCCCTTTCGTTCTTTTTCTTCTTCTCCTGCTACTACATTGTTTCACAGCTGGCTGCTTTTAGAGATGCCAGCTATTTTGTCAGAGCAGCTTTATTGAACAAGGTGTTAAGAAGCATGTAGGACACCCCCCCGCCCCTTTTAACTGTAGAAAATTTTCCCTGAGAAGAAAAAAAAATAGTTTAGTCCTGTCGATCAGATTGACATCTGCTCTCATAAGTGGCTGACTTATCCCAGTGACTCCTGGGAGTCAGAATCCCATGTGTCACAACCAGAGAGTCCTACAGTTTGCCTTTCCACGTCCTGAACTCAGACATCTCCCTTAAATGCTGCTGCAGTTCTTACAGACCGCTGCTGCCATATGCTTAACCCTTCAGACTTCTGACTTAACCCTTCTGACTTAACCCTTCTGACCTCTGTCCCTCTTCAGCTTCTACTCTGCACAAGCACCTCTGACTCTCCCCAACAGTGGGTTTAAAAGGATCTTCTTGTCTCTGAGGGGGATAGTGGTCATGGAAGAACTACAGTGTCGTGAAACAATGACGATGAATGCCAGATGGGAAACAGGACATCAAGATACTGGTTTTTTATTAAAAATACACCCAGTCCTCAGGATCTCAAAATGTCCTTTTTACCTCTTCCTTTACCCAATGGCTTGCCAAATCTAAACTAACTTGTGGAACAAAAAGCTATAGCATCATGTGTAGGTCTTCCACAGTAAGTGCAAACCTGAAGTGCCCTCAAACAGCTTTTTGAAAAGTATAGGGGCACTCCTCTTAGTAGCGTAAAAACTAATGACTTCTGGATGGTAAGCATTAATACAACAATATTGAGGTCCAAAAGAAATGAAGGCCTTGGCCTCAGCTAATGTGTGTTTAACAAAAAAGGCAAAAAATAAGAGCACGACTTTAGCAGGAGGTTGATAGTATGATTTCCACAAGGCAAATACTCTTGGGAATAGAGTGTCCTTTGGATCTATATGGGGATGATTTACAAACAGAAAATTTGATGGTTGTGGTTATGTTTTCTGAAATGACTGGCAAAACAAAGGTATAGTAAATCCGAGCACTGTATTTTATATAGATTGTCCAATCTTAAACAAAACTGAAAAAAAAATCCAAACTTTTCTTATTTCAGGAGGGACGTGTATTATAGCTAAAGATGAGGCTTGCACGGCATCTTAAAAACTGCAGGAATTACTGCTATGAACAGAATGGATATAAATATTTGGAATTTTGTATTAAACATCAAGGGTTTGGGTTTCTTTCCTTTTGGGTCAGAACAAGACAAGAATTTATATCAGCTGCTTATGTTGCACAGGGGTTTGTGCTAAGCTATATTGATTATTGGGAACTCAGCACGAATTAAACCACCCTCTGATAAATACCTTGGCTGTAATCATAAAATCATAGACTCCTTTATGTTGGAAAAGACCTTTAAGATCATCGAGTCCAACCATAAACCTAACACTGCCAAGTCCACCGCTAAACCATTTCCCTAGGCACCATGTCTACACATTTTAAATACCTCCAGAGGTGGTGACTCAGCCACTTCCCTGGGGAGCCTGTTCCAGTGCTTGATAACCCTTTCAGCGAAGAAATTTTTCAAAATATCCAAGTTAAACCTCCCTTGGCACAACTTGAGGCCGTTTCCCCTTGTCCTATTACTTGCTACTTGGGAAAAGAGACCAACCCCCACCTTGCTACGACCTCCTGTCGGTCACAGTCTACGCCCTGATGAGAAGCAGGCACCTTAATGGAGCCAGGCAGCAAATGCCACAGAAAGACACTGCTTTCCATAATAAGTCTTCTGTCTGAGGAAGAAGAGCACAGAGCTCACAGAGAGGTTTTCATGGCATGCTGTGTAGGCACACATATCAGCGGCAATGCCGTCTTCTCCATTCCCATAACGAAGTTTACAGATTCACATGGGCTTTGGGCTTCATGGTTTCACTAAGTGGTGTCTGACCTTTCTGCCATCAGCAGTGCACAAGGCACTGATAACAGAGCACACCACAAATTTTCTGTGGGCTGATGTCTGATGGGTTAGTGCCTGCTGCCCCGACCACGCACCCTTCACTGTGCTGGGCTGGTCCTCACGGCCCTTCCAGGCTCTGGGAGGATGAGGTCCCTCAAAGAAAACACAGAATAACAGTGGATAATTCCTTGTGTTTCAATCTGAATCAACACTGTCCTTGGTGAAATTGTCCCATTTCTAGTGTTTGTCCTGGCCCTGCTCTGGAAAAAGGGCAGACCTGGTTCAAACCCTGGAAGGTGGTATCTCTGTTTCTGCCAGCTCCGTTGTGCCGAACGGCTGGGCCTGACCCAAATGATATATGGAGATGTGCACACGCTACTGTATAGATTGCACAGTCATGCTTTCTATGCTCATGGTGTCCATCAATAGTTCTATAAAACAAAAGAACCTAAGGATCTTACTTTTGCGGAATGAAGGTTTTTTAGGTTCACTATGGCTTGCAGCTTTGTGCTAACCAGCTCTGGTAAAATCCCTGGACTCAATATTACAATAATTTGGATCAAGTTAAATATGAAATAACTGATCTAACATTTAGGGTGTCAAATGCTTTTTAAATCTCATTTGAAGCAGAACAGTATGTCCTGCAAGCATGTAAATACCGGACAGAAATAATCAATATGATAAAAACCAGGCTGAAGAACAAAGGAAATGCAGTTCCCAAAAATGTAACAACTACGGAGCTGACCAGCGGTCTGCTGATTGTACTACAATGTCATAATTAAAAGCTGGAGAGGAAGCAGCATCAGGGGAATTACGTTAATAAAGTTTAGATGGTACCATTGAGCAAACTCAGAAAAATAAATGGCTTAAAGGCAAGCAATGCTTTTTATATGACAGAAGGCTCTGTGCGCAAGAAGATTAATCTGTGTTTCATATTATAAATCAGAAGCAAGCAAGATACTGCACAGTGTAAACTCAGTGAAAAATAGTACTGTCTTTTTGTTTTTAAAGGGTGAAATATGTCGGCAGCAGTGGAGAATTCTTGCTGGATCAACTTGCAATGGTGTTTCAACACTGCTACTAAGCCTCCTGCAAAAGGAAAAGAACATCATGAAAAGTGTCTTGAGCCAAAAATTGAGCAATAAATAAATGTGAATGTCATAAGCACACAAGGAACATCATACAGAGTGGAAATAAAGGATGACAACTCTGACACACTGGAAGTATGACATATACAACATATGCTAGAAAGCTGGCTTCAAAACAGCACTCGCATCTCCATTTCTCCTTGTTACTTGTATTAACCAGGCATTTGTCTCAGTGCTCTCTATCAGGAGACTTAAAATTAGTCTCTATTCTGCTTTCAAACCATGAAGCTTATTTTCTGGGAGTCTATGTGGAAGAGATACCTGAATTCTACCTCTACTTTCTCCAGGAAGTATCTGATGACACATTTATTTTCTGATGAGTTTGCTCAATGGTACCCTCTAAACTTCATTAATTAAATTATTAGTAGAGCTGGTCCAAACCCACTTATTTTCCTTGTAAACTAATTAGGTTACCTTCTACCTAAGTTTCCCAGACTACTATCATTCTAACAAAACAACAGCAACAACAAACAATACCATCAAGCCAACGAAGAAGATACATAGGAGGTGGGTGGTGGTGTTTGCTTTGGTAAGAAACAAGTATCAGCTAATAGAATGATAGCTATCTGAAATTATTGTTTAATTATGACTTTCTGCCAAATTTTTCATGCAATTAAAAAACATAAAGGTGACTGCTGTGCTAGAAAGCTGCTGTTACTAAAGCCAAGCAGGTCAAGAGGCTTCTCTACAAAAACCTGTCCAACCAGGAGCTCAGATCTGGAAGGGCTGCCTGACTGCTGGGGTGGGAAGCTAGAATAGAAAGAGAAAGAACAAAGGACTACCCTGGTGGGAAATTTTGCAATATTAGTGATTTTCCAATTCTGCTTATTACCTAGCCATCCTGGTGTTTTCTTTACTGGTTTCAGTGAACAGATCTATTCCAAATCATGAGCTAGGTATATTTAACTGTTGGATTTGTGCTTTTTTTTTCATGATTATTTTGGCTGAACTCTGCACCAAAACTCAATGTGCTACTGCACATGGTAAGCCTCCTCCTCTATGTCTTCTGAGAGTTCCTAGGCAAGAATGACAGCACCTGGGATTACTGGGAGACAAGTACACTATGTCAAGGAACATGACCTAATACTCCAGCGCAATTACTGAGAAAAGCATCTTGTCAAAAATGTGGTTTCAGGAAACTGAAGTGCTGATGATCTCCAAAGTCTGCTCAAGACAGGGAGCTGCTATGCGTGAAGAGATCCCTGCTGCAAACTCCAGCACAGCAGAGGCTGACGTGAGCAGAAGGGACACCATCACTCCAGTCCTCCAATGAAAGCTTTATCATGTGGAAAAGATTTCATGGAAAAAGCCGTATTTATTACCCTTTCAATAAACAAGAACTAATTTCAAAAACTACATAAAAGACACCCACCATCTAGAGAAGTTTCCTGTATATTGTGACAGGGATGTTGAAGGCTTAGAAAGTAGAACACTCTATTGCACAGGTCATTTTCCCAACACTACCAGTTTGGTTATTTTGCTGGTAAACAGCTAAAAGGTAGCAGGTACCCTACATAGTGCTGTCTGCAAGGTCAGGACACCAAACAGCAGAGAAACAGCCCTCGAAGATGCTCTCAGAACAGTAATAAAGCAGTAGGACTACTACTCTAATTGATGCTGACATTTTAACCAAGATATTATCAATCCTAACTCTCCAATCAGTCCTAGAATTGACCAAGGATACTGCCAGCACCCCATCTTTGTGACCCGGAAGAAGTGGAGCTATCAGAAATGATTAACACTAAGCATGAAATAACCCTTTTCTTAAGTTTTATTATGAGACCATATCAGTGCTTTAAAGTACTGATACCTTAAGATCTTGTGTAGACAGAGTACAGCTATAGAACTGTTATTTTGGGAAATCTAACAACGTGAATCACCAAGCAGTATTTGACCCATTTGTTGCTATGTTAGCCTGTAATATGGTACTCTTCCAAGAATCTCCAGTTCCAAGGAGCTGCCCGTCTTGGTCAATATGAGCTCTGCACTTCCCTTTATTTTGCTGTGGTCTTGCCTAAGACCCAAGATATTGATCAAAACCAACAAATGCAAATGTTATATTCCTAATGTATCAGTCTGAGTACCCTAATACAATAAAACAGGAGTAATATTTACAAAACGGGAACAGTCTAAGATTAAAGCTTCAAACATTCCTTAACTCAAAACTTCGCTGCTGTGAAGCCAGCCTAAAAGTGACTCTAGGGGTTAGCAGAACGGGAGACCAGGAGAGGCAAGACTTCACAGAAATCGCTTGAAGCAGATTAGAGAAATCTTTATAGAATTACAGCAATTGAAATAATGTTTAATTTGATAATTTTAATCCTGTAGCCCAGATAAGATTCTCTAGTAAATTCTATTACATGGATTAAAATCATTAACAAAAGATTTCCTCACTACAATAGACAGTACTGAGTGTTCATTGCAAATGAAAGCTAATGTCAAGGACAGAATGATATGTTCCTTAGATAGCTCCTTTTTTCCAGTCACTGTCTCATCCACAAGCAAATCCACATATCTGAGCAATAAATACAGAGCTTCTGAAAAATGTGTGCATGTGTCTGTGTTCTCTTTAATAACATGGGAACGCTATATCCTTCGATATTTGAATTTTACTGGCCCAGAAAGTAGATCAGGACAGTAAAGCACAAAAGAAAACAAGGTTAAATTGTAATACTTTAATCCCTTTCTTGGTAAACTACAATGGCATATTGAACAGATTGAAGTTTATGGTTTTCAATCAAATTGATTTGGCTAGAAGCAAAAGTGGTATATTTACCACTTCGAAGCATAATGGGTGCATGGTCAATGAAGTATAAACTGAAGTAAAATTACACAGATGGATATGTCTAAGCAATTAACATACTGGTGTCAAAAATCTCACCTTACAAAGATGGTCAGTCTCAGAGAAGAATCACAGGAGATCCTACCGCTAAGTTGTTTTGCATTCTAGGTTGCTCTACATTGTCTTTCCATAATATCATCCTGAAATGCGTAAAATTCCAGGTTATGATGTGACTCCCATTAACTTTTCAAGATGCACAAAGTAAACAGTGGCATTAAAAAGTAGACACTATATGTATCAGAAGGCTGATGGCAAAAGCAATTCAATCACAGTTAAATCCTTTTCATAGTTCATGCTTAAATTCTGCTTAGAAAATAGTTTCTTTATGGCAGTGCAGAACTTACGACTGTTTTCTCCTCCTTGCAGTCTTGCTGTCACCACATCTGCCTTCACCTTTGGGCATTTTCTTTTTGTTTTTTCCTCCTTCAGTTCTCTAGCTGGATCTAAACTCCTTTTGTTGTACTTCTGTCTGGAGCTATTCCTTCATGCCCTGGCACCAGACCAAAAAGCCCAAGAAACAATATGGGTGCAAAATAAATCAATATGAACTGTTTTCCTACTGAAAAAAAAAAAAAAATCATTTTTTCTCACAAATAAATACTTTCTTTAACTGTTTGAGACAGAATTTGGATGTTATAGGGAAGTGACTGTGGCTTTGATAAGCTCCCTGAGATAGAGATGTGTGGCTGGATGAAGGGGAAAGACTGGACGGACATGTAACATCTTTATAGATGTTCTCCTGATCCTTACAGGTACCTTTAGAAACTGTAGAGATCTTTTTAAGTCAGAAGTATCTTTTGACTTGCTCTGTTCAATGCTGACACCAGCACAGCTCAAATGATTATAATATCAAAACCAGTGCTATTTCCTTGATGGTATCTGCTGTCCTTCTGGGCTGAAGAGATTTCAGATGAAAAGAAAGTCTCAGACTCTGTTAGTTGTGTGACTTAGGTTTAAGTTTCTGACCAGTATTTTGTAGTGCTTCAGAACAAGACTGGGGTAAGACCTCTTGACTTGACCACCCAAACTTTCCATGGGCATGCCTTTTTTTTTGGAACCCAAAGTATTTGATTGGGAAAACACTGACTTTCTATCTCTCTTCCCATGCTATCTGATTTATCAAAATTTCCTGTAGGTCGCTGGACCTATGAAAAAAGGATATATTTCCTGTGATTTATTTGTGGAACTAGAAGGATGAGTACTCTTCTTGTCAAGAGCTTTATACACTATCAGCTGCTATGACTGGAAGTCACAGAGGTAATAAATGATTGTATCTTCTCCAGAAGTAAGAAGATAATGTTATAATAAGGTAAATACATAAATATTAAAATTATTTTTTAACAAAAGAAATCTTTTTTCTTCTCTGATTTACCCAATCTTACCACTTGCTTACTGTTTAATTTTTCTGATGCCAGGAAAGCCATCTCCTCTCTAAAAATTCACGACCATTGTAAAGACCATTTTTATTTCTGGTTATCTGTAATGTCAAGTTCAGCTACACACAAGTCCAGTGAATAATAGATGTTGGACAAAATATCAAAACATTTTTGAAGTCTGAAAGAGTCATATTCTTGGTATTCTAGATCAATGTTATAAAATAGTCCTTGTTTCATAACAAGCGTCTAATCTTACCACCCTGTTAATCCTAAATCTCAGTTTGTCCAAACAACAGAGCTACTGTTTCTACAACTGCAACACAGCTTGCTCCTATACTTAATTTGGTATGGCTTTTAATTGATTAAATAACCAGTGATGTTAAAATTGAGATTAGTTTTTTGTAAAAGATGGGATCAGCTTTTATTAAAGTATACCATTTTGATGAGTGACTTTATGCTGAAAAGGATGACAAAAAACAAATAAGTACTCCAGCAAGGGTCAGGTAGTGCTGTCTGGCGTAACATTTTCCAGCCACAGCCATTCTGACCATCCAGAACAAAATTAATACTGAATCTAGATAATTTTAAAAATTAAATTAATATTTGGTCACTGAGCACAAAGACTTGAAGACAACTGAAACAGCTACTGGGAATCTGCCAGTCTGGGACTTAAATAAAGAATGACATTTCTTCCATACATCTACAGAAGTTAATGTTGTTAGTTATTATTCTGGGAACTAACAATAAACATTCAACTAAAACTCACAGCCAGTCCATGAAATCTTCAGTGATACAAGTGTACTTAACATTTACATGGTCATTGCCAAGGTTTACCCTGTTTCAGTGAGCATAGGCCAACAGTGCAGAGTGATGGTTTACATTTTGAATTATTCATCACTGTAATTTGATGTCCTGAGATTCAGGCCTGGCCACCATATGAACATGCACTGGTACGCGTGTCATATCATTCCTATTTTGATATTCCTAGCCACTTAAAAACACAACAAATCAATTAAAGTGAATATCTACACGAGGTTTTTGGCTGAATGTGTTTTAACAGCATCCTTCATTCTGACTGACTGCTATGTGTCATATAACATAATCAGGGTCAGGATCAGAAATAATTTTAGTAATCAGTGGAGCAAAAAAAAAAAAGAGCAATGTCCTATTCTTGTAAATTTTCAGAGCTTATTGGTACAGATAAAGAAGACCCTTGTGATAAACCCAGTGCAACTCCATGTCCCTTTCCCACACTCTCTACAATGCCTGTTTTATTGCTTCTTTAATGGATCTTCTGAATAAAAAAAAAACAACACAATATGTTTCTGTCTTTACATTTCAGTGCACACTTCATTTCACTTGCACTTAGTTGAACCATACAAAGACACAGAGAAATACAAATACTGAATTGGATTCGAAACAGTGACATGTTTTGCTCATAGCACTTGCTAAACTTTATTTCTGAAGTACCATTTCCCATACAAACTATACGTTTTGCCCTTTGTTAAAACTGTACAACATGACATTGATTTCCAGAAAATAACAGGAGTTCCATTAGTACATAACTCAAAAAAAAAAAAAAAAAAAAGGTGTTAATACAGGGACATTAACAAAAATAAAAAATTATATTATGTAAAACAATAAACATCCGCACTAAAAAATGAAGCATTGTTTTCTCTATGAAGACAGGCTCCCAATACATTTTCAAAGTTCATCAATCCAAATGAATAGTCAAATGACTGCAAAGCCTGTTTACATTGCACTCTTCACCTGGAACATGATTATCATAGTTATATAGCCACCTAATACCTTAGCAAAGGAACAGTTAAGGTAAAGCCACAGCTAACACCCAAGCACGAGATAGCTGTTAACGCAGAATCCTAAGACCCATCCATGTGGACTAGAATCATTCTCCAAAAAGGAAAACCCAGTTCGTCTTTTTCTACTGTTTGATCTTGTGAGCTTTGGTTGAGAGAACTGACCCCCAAGGGAATTCTTCCCATGAGCAAAGGTCATTTTTATAAAGTCAATAAAATCAGTTTGTGTGCCTGGATTCCAGTGAGTGCTGGATTGTAGATTTTTGCTTGTAAATACCGTTCTGGATTCAGCAGTCCTCAGCTGAAACTTTGTTTAAACTGCAGGCTATTTTGCAAATCTGGAGAGTAAAATGTCACTTTTCCATGGAAACACCTATATATATAATTTTGGTTTGGGGTTTTGTTACATTCTCAAGTACGATCAAGCTTGTGCAATTGTTAATATAAGTTGGGGGAATTCCCTCTATGTTCCCTGGACAAGCCTGCTTTGATCTGCTGGAATACCGCACCTTTATGAAGGCAGCCCCATAAGTCAGGATCTGGTATTAGCAGGCCAAATCACAGCACTATCCCTACCTCAGAAGTAGTTGCAATCCTGCAAGCGGAACAAATTCACCACAGAACTGAGCAATCCCTCTCCCAAAAAAAGAAGACTGGTGGGGAATAAAATAAAAAAAAGGTGGTGAGGGCTTCACTATCACAAAAGACAGGGAAATTATAGCATTTACAGGTATTTTAAAATGGTATAAACCATTAAAAGCAGTAAAGACAGCTGAAATCAGAATCTTTCCAAGTGAACACATGTTTTGCCCTGGTTTCACCCCCAGAAGCATTGTCAAACAAAATCCTAGAAGCTTATTTTCAGCAGGGGGAAAGCACAGAAATACCAAGGCAGGGTTCTTTTAGGTATGGAAAATGGGAGGATTTAAACAGCAGGAGGAGAGTTAGCTCTGCATATGATCCGGTTCGCCCCATGGAGAGGTAGCAATAGGTTTGCTCCCCCTTTGCCCGCCTCACCAGGGTGAGTGGGCACAGCTGCCCCAGCGGGCAGTGCCAGCTCCAGCTCCCAAACTGAGCGGGAGGAGGAGAGGCTCGTCCTCGCAGCCAAGCAGTCGCTCTTCAGTGGGAGGAAAAAAGCAAGCCAGAAGTGTAGTCAAAAGCAGCAAAGGCAAGCACGGAAGAAAATGATCGCAGCCTCCCTCGCCCCTCACCCCATGCACTCGTTGCTCAGGGACCAGAGCTTCACTGCAAATCCCCTTTCCCCCAAGGGTGCTCCGCTCCTCCCACGAAGCTATCAGTCATCATCTTCATTTGAGATTTCTTGTCCTGCTCAGGTTTGTTGGCATTGGACCATTCTCCACAGCTTTGCTGGTCATGTTCCTATAAGGTGCCACATCCTGGAGTAACTTTGTGGTTCTTGGTTCTTTTCTGAAATTCTCCCTCCCCAGTTTGCTGGGTAAGGGGAATATTCAGAATGTCTTTGTGCTGTGAGGCAGAGTAGAAGTCCAGTTCACGGGTTTTAAGGAACTGGAAAGAAGCAGGGCTGAAGCTCTGAAAACTCAGGGCTCTCTGAAGTGCAGGGCTTGCTTTTCCTAAAGCTCCAAATGCAAGCCCAGAACTGTTGGGAAAAGTAAAATCCCGTAGATTTATACTGCTGTCTGTCCTGCACACATCCAGGGCTACAGAGCACGTCTCGAGGTCCTCTGTTTACTCTCAGGTTGCATAGAGCTGGCTTCAAAAACTTAGGTGGGACCACATTTCAGAGACGGATCCTTTGAAAAAGGAAAAATATCACAAAGTCTGAGGGCTGGTTTTTAGAAATGTTTCTGAAAAAACGGAGTCTGTTCCACTCACCATGAAGTTAACAGCAAAAGTCCAGAAGAAACTTCTGAAGGCCAACGTGCCCTTCCCTCCTTTTGCCACCCCTAGCCAGATCTGATCCTACAGCTTTTGCTGTCCTCTTCTGTGACAGGGACACAAGTTTAAGGTCTTCTCAGCCCTGCAAAGACAAAACCAGCAAAGCACTGGCTAAGGGGACAGGCACGTCCTGAAGGAGGGATGAGCACTTAGAGATGCAGCTCCACCTTTAGATGGAGATCAGCATTGGAAACACCACAGAGGGCAAAGGCATCCGTGGCAGCCGGACCGCTTGGATCTGCACACAGTGAAGGCAGGAGATCTTTGTGGCAGTGGGGTACACGCTGCTGGGCAGTCCCCTCAAGCAGACCCCGATGGCAGCTGCTGGCATGGCTACCCAGGTTTCCCCAGACAAGACCTGCCTCCAGCAGTTTTCCAGTAACATCATTTTCCAGTAACGTAATTTTCCAGTCTCAGAAGACCACTCACTCAGTGTAATGCTGAGAGACACCTCTCTTGCTCTCCCATACCGTCTCCTCTTTCCTGGCCCCCATTTCAGTGCCTTGGGATGTTTACATCACCCAGAAAACCTGTCAGCCTTGACCCCGCAGCCCCAGAGGGTGATGTCTGTCCATGATGTCACCACTCCCTGCAGAAGTTGTCCAGAGGCTCCAGAGGGGCCATGGGAACCTGCTGCCCTGCAGGGGGGACACGGCCAAGCCAGGAGGCATCTTCCCAGTTCTGAGGGGCTGTGGAGATGTCCTTGACGCACCTGACACAGGCTCCAGAGGAGGAACAAAGTCTGGAGAAGGAAGCTCAGGTGGAAGTGGGGAATACAAAGGAAGGATTTTGCCAAGGGGGTGCACCCAGGTCTGGGGGAAAGAAGGGAGATGAAGGGGACAAGGGGCAGGTCCAGGGGGATCTCAGCGAGGGGTGGCAATGCCCAGCAGGTGGGCAGGGATGCGGGCAGCCTGCAGGCAGGCCAGCACGATACC
>NW_009648043.1:2711730-2711966 GCF_000708025.1 Charadrius vociferus
AGCAGCTGAGGGGCACCGAGCCGTTTTGCTCCAGCCCCCATGGAGAGGAGAGCCAGTCCCGGTAGCTCTCCACGCCACAGCAGGACAAGGCGCACTGCAAAGCGTCCAGAGCGTCCGCCATCCCTTCGTCTTCCCCATAGCTGAGCAGGGCCTGGCGTAGCCCTTCCTGGAACCCCTTCAAATGAGCTATCAACTTTGGGCCTGTCTTCTTTCAAAAGGCCTCAAAACTGAAAAAC
>NW_009648043.1:2712449-2722890 GCF_000708025.1 Charadrius vociferus
GGCGGGACCGGGAGGGACCGGGCGGGACGGGACGGGACAGGGGTCCCCTCCCCTCTCCCCGTGTCCGCCTCTTTTAAACGAGCAGCCGCCTCACGTTAGTGCATGTCCAGCAAACTGCGATGGGTGGAGGGAGGATCATAGAATCATTGCATGGTCTGGGTTGGACGGGACCTGTAAGATCATCGAGTCCAACCATCAACCAAAACCCGCCACTAAACCATGTCACTAAGCACCACGTCTACCCGTCTTTAAACCCGCCTCCAGGGATGGCGATTCCACCACTTCCCTGGGCAGCCTGTCCCAATGCTTGGTAACCCTGCAGAAGCACATACATACACTCCTTAGCGCTCTTTTCTGAAGTTTGCGGTGCTGTCAATGGGGGAATCTATGCAGACTGGTAGTTCCCGCTGGCCGTGGCACTGTGGACCTTCAGCTGGAAAGGTTCTGCAAGCTGAAAGCTCAAGGTTGACTTTGAATATGCTGCAGCCCAAGTTTACCATGGGCAAGGGACTAAACTTTCTCTTGTAAGCACGAGGAGTAGCACCTAAAAAAAACCCCACAAATAATCCACAGGAAGCATAAGAAAACTATTAAATAAGAGGGTTTATTTTTATTTCTTGTACTGTATCAAGCTGTGCTATTAGGACACTTGCTAGAAACAAGCATTTAACTAACTACACAGTCAGTCAGTCAGTCTTGATTTTCCCAGCTGGAAACTATTTTCCAGGTAGCCTGACTCTGTTAAATATTCACTTGATTTAGCCCATGATAACACTGAGCCACAGAGAAGGCATTAAACGGCCATGCAGGAATATGCATGGGTAGATACTGCACTATACCAAGTGGCCCTGGAAGGTCCGATATGAGGTTCTACCATCTGTACAGTCTCATAGCAAAAGACAAGCTACTACTATAAGCCAGGTAAGAAAAACATGAAAAGGAAACCATAAACGAGGCAGGATCTCAGGCAGAGGTAGAATTAGCATCCCTAGTGCTAATTCATTGCTTAGGGAGTTTGACCATACTAAGCAACCAATTTGTCTTTAGCATTTCTTGACAACACCACAAGAGGTATGTAGTACTCTTCAGTTCAAGATTTGGTACCATCTTCATTACTATGTGTCTTTGCACTGAATACAGAAACTACTCAAAGGCATCACAAGACATAGAGTTGACTTTCATATGCTTTCAGGTGCTCAAGAAATGAATTTTGTTATATATGAACATACTATCAGACTTCCATAAAATGTTTATGTTGCTTTTTAAAAAATTGTTAATAAAATGTTCATTATTACAGTTTCATTAGTTGGTGAAAGATCTTTAACCTGTGCAGTTTACTGGATCACTGTGCACTTCAAACTGCTGGCCTTTTTTTTTTTTTTTTTTTTGTCATTCCTTATCATGGGACACTAGTACTCTTGTTTGAATTTCCACTGGTACAACTTTGAGTGAAATTGGGGTTTTTAGTTTGTATATGCTAGAGTCAAACCAAAAAAATCAGGTCAGAGTACCCTGTTATTCACATCTTTATCAAACTCCTCTGGGACTGAATTCTGAGGTTTAATTGTGGTAATTTTTGTGTGGAAGTTTGAGCAAAATATTTTGTTGGTTCCTTTCTGTTACAGAATCATGGAAGGAAAGGAGTTGCTTTATACATCACATTTTAACACACCCATTTAATATACAACCAGAAACCCACAGTTGTCAAAGCATTAATATAGTATAATCATCATCGAAATATCATCTGTTCTTTATTAGAGGCCTTAACAATTTAATTAGGAGACTGTTATCATTCCTGCATTTTACAGATTCTCTCCTTTTGCTTTTTTACAAGATCAAGCTCTTCATCAGTTTCTTGACAGATCAAGTCTGCGCTAGTTTCTTTGATTCTCAGATCTTCTCAGAAGATTCCCAGATCTTCACGTCAAGACGCTTTAGGAATGATGATTTCCGTGCTCTAGAAGCACTCCCTGGTATACTGCATTACATTACCCATTTTAGCACTAAATCATATGACTAATATCCACAGTGAAGGATAAAAGCTCACGGCAAAGACAAACTAGAGGTCTGCAGGTATGGAATTTCACAGCTAATGGCTAAAAGTTAATGGTTTTCACAGTTTCACACCTGAGTGAACATACAGTATTGGGAGGCTCTGAAGGTGACAGTCATGAACCTATGTTTCTTCTGAAGCGAGTCTCTGCTGGCCAGGCAGCTGTCAGCCATGAGGAATGGGCTGATCATTGCTGCATTGCCATCTTCCAACTACATGTTTTTGCTCTTAGGATTTTACACCTTTTCATAGCAGTGTTTTTTTTCCTTTTGAATCCTTGAACTGCTAACCATCCACATCTCAAAACTCCCTGCTGCCATTTTGCCTTTCTTATCTCGTGTGACTCTGTGTACTTTCTTATGATGGAGTGATTTTTTCAGAAGTTTCTCAGAGCTGGGTCCATCGGAACTGGGTCTTGGATCGCAGACAGCCGACACACGTTGGAGCAGGGCTAGACTACCTACCTACCTACGTCAGGCAGTGCTAATGGGAGGCTACAGCCCCTTTTCTCAGGACAAACCTGTGAATTCTCTGTCTGGATACTGTCTCAGATTTGAAGCCACATTTGGCTTCAACACCAATAAAGAACACCAAAAAGAACACCAATAAGTGGTGTTTTCTGTTAGCTTTGCCCTTCCTTATAGTGAAAGCAGCTAGGCAAAATAGCTTTAAAACAGGCTTGTGCAGGTATCTCAGGGTGCATTATGCCAGGTAGGAGTGGTCAAAATACAGCGCATATGGGCAGATCTGTTGTCACCCTGGTTCCTCTTGCATGTGTCAGAGAGGAAGCATGGTGCTAAAGGTAGAGAAATCTAAAAGTATCTCTGTAGAGATGTTCTGTGATCTGTCGCTGCTGTTGTGAAGTATTTGGCACATAATAACTATTTGTTTCACTGGCAGTTCAGTGCTGAACTTCCCCCCAAAATCATGTTAAGCATTCAGTGTTAGAGGATGCCAGATGGTACCAACATTGGTGCTTTTTTTAACCAGGGTGAAATGGGCATAGAGGGCCAAACTCTGCCTGTTCTCATAAGCTATGCCGCTGGAACTGTTCAGGTAAGACAAGGAGGTAGGATTGGGCTCCTTGAGCATGTGTGAAGCTATAAATGATGAAAGAGATTCAGTGTGTGAAAAATAATCTTACTAGAATAGCTTGATTTTTCAGACATTGGCAGAATCATCAAATATATTTACAACTTAGTAAGAAAACTGTTACAGAATCTCGTTAAATCATACTAGCGAATAAATGTTCACGGTACCACATGTGATACGTGGATTGACAATCTGATGAAAGATTCCTTTACACGTCATTCCGGAAAGCAAAGCGTCACGGACATACCGCAAGAAGGGAGGGTTCAGAAGCGCCTCACCCGCCAGTGAGAGCAGCAATACCGCTTAGCAAAGAGTGGTTACAAACAGGGGCAGCAAACACAGTGAGACTGACCTCGGGAAATGCAAACTAATGTATCTCAGAGAAAACTGGTACTTAGCAGCAAGAAGAAGCCTGCCAAACAGTGCAGCTGAAGGATATGTGGGTGACAGCAGATAGCTAATTAGGCAGCACTTTACAATAGTATTTGGCAAGGAAGAGCAGGCTGCTTGAAGCATGAATTTTCCTCTTTCCTTACTGTTTTGGTTTGAGCATGCCTTAAGTGTTACATCTGTTCCCTGGCTGAGGCATGATGATTTTCATACAGTTTCCGTGATTTTTTTTTTTTTTTTTTTTGCCTGAGTTTACACTTGCAGCTCTGAAGTGACTGTTTCAAATCAGTCCATAACAGAGAGAAAAATTACTCAGGGGTTCTTCAGGGCTTCTCAAAGAAACCGAGTCCTTTTGTGGTCCCCAGTCCATGGCTATTGAAGGTAGCTCTGGCTACAAGAACAAGTGGCAGCATAGGCACAGAGAGCAAGATCTGAACGTTAGGAGCTTTACCATAAAAATATGGGTAGCAAGAGTAGCTTCAAAAAAGCAGTATTCGGTTAGTGTTCACAAGTGTGCTTTCCTTAGACACCCGAATGAGATTTTCATGTCCTGACTCACGGAGAGGTACTATAGCTGCCAAAGTATCTGCGTTTATTTACCTTGGGGAAAACTAGAACTCTTGTGATGCCAGCATAGTGTCCCGCTGTTGTTACACCAGTGTGCTTTTGGTGTTGTGACTATTTATTATTGGTGGTTTCTTGTCTGATGATATGTTTAAGAGCTCCTCCCATGGACAAGACACCTGCTGAGTAGGATCCTTGTACATACAAAACAAAAACATTTAAGTTAAAGTCTGATTTTATGATACTTTTTCACATTGAGTGATCTCTTACACTATAAATTCAATTCCACTGAATTCAATAGAACTATTAATAGGAAAAGCAGCTATTCAGTGTGAGGAAAGTTATCAAAATCCAATTGAAATTCTTTTTATGTAAAACTGAATGATATCTTTATTCTAAAATTGAATCAAATGAAACAGAAGTCATATGTTTACAGTCTCCCAGTGCTGTGCAGCCAGGATGTGGTGCAAGACTAGGCCAGATGGGAAAAGAAGATGGACTTGGAGGAAGAGAGAATTTTCCATTTATCTTCCCATTAACTTTGAGAAGGGAATGTGTTAATGTTTCATAACACAACTCACTTCCAACTGCAAGTCCCTGCAGGGAAATTTAACAGGTTATAAAATACCACCTACCCTTGGCCCCTTTGCAAACCCTTGATCCAAAAGGAAGTATTGGATAAACTGCTTCTGCTCTGTTGGCGAGACTGAGGGACGCAGCCTGAGCAGAGCGGAGCAGCGTTCCAGCGGGATTCATGCCGGCTTGCATAGCTGAGCAGGAGATATCTTCGCCTGCAGCAAGTATGATCCTAAGGCAGAACTCAGCCTGCTGTTTCTTGGAATGTACTTCAACAACAGTAGTAGCACAAGTGCTATTTTTTTCACACTGAGTTTATTTTAGGAACTCAGGTATACAATCTGTATTATAGATAGAGCTACTTTACTATTAATAGCAATGATCAGAGCTCCTCTGGATTACTGATTTACTTCTAATGTGTTTTTTAACCTTAAGATAAAGCACAAAATTTAATTTTAGCTGTAGCTTCCCCATAGCTACAGAGGATAATACGATCCATGCCTCGAGCAAGTCTCCCAAGGAAAATTCAATGCACTTTCCAGTTACCCCACAGAAAATTATTGTGTGCTGAACATCAGATATGTTTCAATAGTATATCCAAACAGCATGCAGGCTAGGTAGCTAGGAAAGACTGCCATAATACCATGTCAGAGGAATTAAAAAAGAAGTAGGTGTTTAGGCTTTTCATTTCAGGGAGCAATGGAAAGACAAGATGAGGTCAAACATTGCCAAATCTTATACTTGATCTTGAAAAGATTTGAATATACTTCTACTAATTCTCAATTTCCACCTGTTGTATTAGGAGATGAGGGTATTAAGTATTTCACATGCGGGGATCTACGTAATGTGCATATTGACAGCAGTTAAGTGTACTTAGTAAGCCATCATTCATATAATACTTACCTACACTTATCAATATGGATTTCCATGTATGAGAGGGATTTCCAAGATCTGCAGCAGCAGCAAAAATCTATTCTACTTTTAACTTGGTATAATTTTGTATCACCTTTGCTGGTTTTGAAAATTAAATACCTTGCTGCTTTAAAACCCCTTTTCTTTTCCTATTTTATCTTAAACAAATGCCATTATACTAATTGTGGACTAGCCAATCCAAACCAAAATATATCAGGGAGTCATGTAGCATAGCACAACCACCTCTCTGTCTAATTTTATCACAACACTGGAGGCTTCCAGTTGACGAATGCTGATGCAGGATAGTGGTGTAAGGGAGAGGATTATTCCTCTGTGGATACATATGATAGACCACAATACACCTTGTAATACTATTTTGATATGTAAAACAACAGATAGTAGACTTTTTAGTAATATTGTAAGCGCAGCTTGACAGAATGAACATCTGTCATTGCTGATGGTATTAACATTATTATGTACATAGCTTGATATATAGAGGTGATCAATATGTTGCCTGTAACATATATGTATCAACAAATATCTACCAGTAGTCCCTTGCTTCCTACTGGTGCTTGACATAAGATTAGTGGGAAGAAGGAATATTTGGTTACAAGCGAGCTTCATGCTTTCTGGGTCCCCAGGTCAGGAATTGGGAAATCCCATGGATAATTGCCACAGCTGAAGCATCTAGCAGAAAACTGAGGTCCAACGAAAAGGTAAGTATTCCACGTGTACCGGCTGATTCACACCTGCATGTGTATCTGCTTTATCTCTGCTGTGTTTCCAGGTTTTGACATATAATGCCATCACAGGTAGAGGACAAGGTGACCACACACTCTCTGTGAACTGGTTAAAGAACGCCATGGGGCACAGACTGTTATCCTGGGGTCACTGAAACCTGTGTCCTTGCCGAGGTGAATGGTCAGGGCATTTCCGTAATGCAACAACATTAGAGCACCAGAAGATTTTCCAAGCCTTGGGGTCCGGATGCATGGACTTTTACAGCTTCTTGACTTGCTCACATGGAGTGTGCTGTCCTCCAGCAAACATCACTCTTACCTGCTGTAAGGAAAGACTTATTTAAAGGAAATAGCCAGCATGCAAACAACGCACCACACCACACTGGCATCATTGCCTTAATCAGAACAATAATTTGTCAGCCTGCCTGTCTCCTCTGATACTCTCAGATATGAAGAATCTTGTTCAGTTCTCCTGTGATCGTAAAATCTTAAACATCCTTACTATGATTTTCTTTGAAAAAATGGCCATTGCACTATTCATTAAATTACACAGCTTGCCTGTATGCAATAAAGCATTAATCAGCATGATGACATCACAGGTCTCTAACAGAATTCTGGTCATTATTACCACCCCCAAGATAAGTTTCCTTGTGAAGAACTTCACTTTTGATATGGAATCTCCACATGTGTGAAAATAAGTTCCCAATTTAAATTGGGTTAAGTCACATTTACAATTGTTTGTAAATATTTTGTATCACAAATGGTTCTGCTTTGTAATGGCAGCTCTGAGATATGTCAACAGGACATTTATCGTGCCAAGAAAAGCTCTTGGCACTGATATTTACCATCTGTGGGCTTGCAAAGTCCGCTGCCTTGGTGTTTCTTGTCTACTTCTTTCACAGCTCAGTAGTATTATTTCACAGTCTTCTGCTGATGGCAAGATTAACTACACAAGAAAAGGAGCCCGAGGTCAGTATGTTTATTAGAACTCTTAGAAGACATGGTTGTTAGCTCTGGTGTGCCATCTGTGAACACTGCTTTAAAACAATTTCTTTTGTATGATGCCCAAGTCATAGGTATCATACACTTTTATACTGTTGTAGTTTTGTTTTGTTTTCCCAAGAAGAGCCACAAATTTAGGCAGTAACCTGGCTGGGGACTATTCAGTTTTTCAGATGGAGGAATTTTTTGCAGGGCACAGGTAGCCCTTAAGCAAGTGGTTTAGGAACTAACTGCTGTTAGTTCCTAGATTCTCATCAGAGAAGAAGGGACAGACTACAGGAGTGCTGCTAGGCCACTCTCACGCCAGGCAGGAAGGATTTGCGTAAACCCTCCAAGTTCATTAGGGGCACTAAACACTGATTGAATGGTGGTAACTCTTTAAACCACTCTACCAGGACCACAAACCCTAGTGCCGGCGGATGGAAGCTGTCCATTGTGGTCATATGGTAGTTTTCACCTCTTTTTTCCCCTAACAGAGTCCTTTTCAAACTTGTTGCCCTTGTTTCTCCAGTAAGTTCTCCACCTTCTCGGAAAACATTTGGCTTAAGGTACAATTACTGCGTCCAGAGCATGAGCATGTTCAAGACCTCCTGTTCTCTTTCTTGATGCTGTCTCCTTCTGTCTCTTCACTCCTACCCTTAGGTGTATGCCCCAGGATTTTCTGCAGAAAACTTTTTTTCTTGGAGCTTGCACCTCCTCATTTCAAGGTCTGTTAGAGGACATAGCCACAGGAACTGACATTTTGACTCAAATCCATGGGAGGTAATCAAATATTCTGATATGCAACAGGTAAACTTTGGATTTTAGGTTCTGATTCTGCATTGTACAACTATTCCCTACTCGTGAAACATGTACATAAAAACACAAGGTAACATTAAGGCGGCCTAATGATTTTATTAGCAACTTAATTTTTTTCAGGAGAAAGACATTGTGAAGGGACCTTTCAGGAGTTAAGCACTTTTCCTATCTAATCTATGAAGGCAAAAGCAGCTGGGATTTGTGAAACAGAGTATTTCTAGATATTAGTAATGAAGGGATTGTAATCATGTGTCAGGCTAACACAACTGAAGGAAATACGATGTTAACAGTATTGCCGCTCCCCAGCCTTAGCCCACTCTCAGCAATCTCCTGCAGCCAGGTCCTGTAGCCACTGAAGTATGACAGAACTTTGCCAGGGACATCAATTGAGGTAGCCTTGTCTTTAAATCAACACATCTACACATAAGGAGACTTAGAGTTCACGAAAATAGGGGAGATGATGAGCAGGCAAGTTGACTACAGCACTTAGACTAATTCACCATATGGACATTATATGTGGGGAAGCCAATGCAACACGTACTACAAATTAACTTATTGTTTGCTTTGAATGATCCCCTGGGGAGTCAGTGGAGAGCAGGCAGCACCCATCTCTTTCAATCCCCAGCTCAATTTGTTGTAGGACAAGCTGTTAGTCTTTATGTATGCCCCAAGGCTTGTGAGAAGGAAGGAATTTAACAGAAAAGTCCCGTTGCTAAACCAGGGTTTTAAATACAACTTTAAACCAAGGTTCTGGACCCATCCTTTTATTCCTTGTGTCCACATCTTGCATTGACGTCAGCAGTGATTTTCCATGCTTCATAATCCGGCCTTTATCTTCAACTCATTTGTTTATTTATTTATAGGGATTACACCCAAAATCTCCCACAATGCCATACAGATTTCAAATCTGAGGCAGACTAGTGTGCGTTAAGGACTGCAAACTGGCTTTAGCCCAGACTTTTCTGCTCTGCAGCCTAATCCAGCCTGTTATTAGTTGAAGGCAGCACTGTGTGATTTAATTGTTCCTGTGTAGGAACAAGACTGTATATAATAGCTCCATTGACTCTCCTTGTCTTCCAAAGCCTACAGGCATTAGGCTCTGTTGCAGGACTTCTGGTTTCCTCCGGTGAACAGAAAGATTAACCTGTGCAATCTTAGGCTCCCTCACAGGGGCATGTCTCTGGTTTGTTTTCTTTTCCAGACTTTCCTATAGGGAAGCACAAGCTCTGATTTTCCCCTGTGCGATCCTTCTCCCTGGCTGAGGAAAGCCCAGAGCGTGTCTCTCAACGCCCACCTCTCTGTCACAGCAATGCCACGTTGCTCACTCCGCACGCCTCCCACAAACGATCCCAAAACCAGCCCTGTGCTGACACAGCCTCTGCCACCCAAGCTGCGTTACTCACAGCCACTTGGAGTGCCTCCAAGGCAGGTCAGCTGCCAATTTAATGGCAAGGAGGAGAGGAAGAGGACGATGTGGAGGAAGGAGAAGGGAGCTGTAGCCCTTCCGCCCCCTCTGCCATCAGCACCATCCCCTTCCACAAGCACACAGCGCAGGCTGCACACCTGCCTGCACTCACGACACTGCAGTTTTTAAGGGTAAATTGTCAAGTTCCGAGGCAGATGAGTCAGTCCAGTGTGTGGTTTGGTTCTTCTGATTTAATAAATCAGCTTTGCTGGAGTCAGTTCTAGCCATGCACAGCAGCTCACGGTTATGGAAGCAGTGCTGAAGATCTCTGAGATCTTCCCAGCGCTGCTGTGGGTCGCAGCCTTCCGGAGCAGATACACTGACACCGTGTAGGGCGTTGGGTCTGGCTGGCAACCTTTTGAGCTGGCAACCTGCAGTCTCTACCCTGCCCCGGCCATCTCCACAGGAGTAACAGAAAAGCCGTATCACTTCTGGGCGCAGCAGAACTGCGCTTTAATTTCCCTCTCGGCACATTGCACGCAGGTGATGCTGTTTTGGGGCAACGTAAATATAGTCCATACTCTCGACCTTAGGGAATGAAGTCTGACAGAGCTTAGCCCGCAGGTGCTTTTTCCGAATGGTAACAAAAATGCAGCGAATGAGATTGAGATGACATAAATCTGTCTTTCTCCCCGGGATGTCGGTCAAATAAACGCCGCGGAGCTACTAGTCATTCTACCTGCCTCTCCTCTTCTCACTAGCAGCCTGAAATGGACGGTCTCTCCGAAAATCGCCATAGAAAAAAAAAATGAAGCGGGGGGGATGTGTGTATCCCCCGCTGCTGCGCGCCGAACCCCCGAGGGTCGCTGACGGCGGGCGGCCGCTAGAGGGCGCCATAGCTCCGCCGCA
>NW_009648043.1:2723164-2727062 GCF_000708025.1 Charadrius vociferus
TGTTTTTTGCCAGTGGCTGGGGGGCAGACCGGCTGCCGGGTAAACTCTTTAGTCGCCACAGGTGACAGGAGGGGCAGGGAGGGGTGGAATCAGTTTCGTTATCGACGAGGCATTTTTAAGATCCCACCCTTTAAAATTCACAGAGGAATCTCTGAAATGAGGCAGGTAATGGGAACACAAATACGGCACACACGCTTCCTGAAGTCAGGATTCGTCGGCCATCATGAAGCGAGGGTTGCCAGAGGCTGCCAGGTTTGTTTCCCGGCCTGTGTTTTCCGCTGCTTCCCCGGCTCGCCCGTGAGACCCTCCGCTCCGTACCCCCGCGGGCCGCTCTCAGCTCCTGCAGTGCAGACGGCTGTGGTCACACCACCGCCACCACCGCCCTGCTCGTATGCGTGGCACGCCTGAGGTGTGGTAAAGGATCCCGCCGAACCGGGGAGAGCGGCCGCGGCGGTGGGTTCGAGGGCGTTTTCCAGGCGGCACACAGCACAGGCCCCAGCCCGTGGCCTGGCACACACCCCCAGCCCACAGGATGGGGCTCATGGAGAAAATCTTAAAAGAGTCAGTAGCCTAGAGAAGGCAAAAGAAGACGTGGCGATGCTTAAACAGGTGAAGGCTGCTGCAAAGACACAGGGAGAAAGTTGTCCTCCAGACCTGCAGTGAGGAGGGCAAGAGCTTGGATGCAAGCAAACACCAGTTTAGGTTGGGTGCTTGAACAACCTTCCTAAGGCTCAAGGCTTTTAATGGTAGGGTTGTTTTGCGTGGTGGTGGTGAATCCTTTGCTATTTCAAGTTCTTAAGAACCTGTTGTGACAGGGACAGACAAATGGCTGTCCAGGAAGCAGCCTGGTGACTCCCCTGGCAGTCTGTTCAGCAGCTGATTCAAATGTCGCGCCAAGTCTCTTTTCTACAAACCAGAGATCGCTGAAGACACTCAAGCAACTCTAGCTAGTGTCACCAGCACTGCTATTGGTTCCTAAGAAACCTTATGTAAAAATAACTTGTGAAGAAAAAGAGAGAGAAGAGAGAGGAAGGGATGGAAGGATGAAGGCAGGAGGGAAGGAGGGAGGGAGGGAGGGAAGGACAGAAGAAAAAAGGGAGGGAGGAAGGGTGGCAGAAGTCCTCTTAGCTCCCCTCCTTCCTCCTACCCCATCCTGGAGACACCTATGCCTAAGAGCAGTGTCATGTGCATAACGAACCTTTCTGACACTCTACACAATAAAACAACCTCAGATACACTGTGCTGTGGCTGGTAACTATTCAGTGAGGCTCAGTTTCAGTTAAAAAAAAAAAAAAAGGCAAATTAAGTAGAGTTAAAAGGCAGAAGAAATCAATGAATCAGCTGCCAAGCCTGCTCTTCACTACTGGCGTCTGCCATTGACCTCAAAACAATCCCACGTCAACAGTGACATTTAAAGAAGATACATAAAGTATTACAAACAACTGTTAAGAACCGGATTTGTATGTTTCACTAGGCCACTTAGCAGACACCAGTGACCCATCTTGCAATTGCTAATTAATGGGGCATTCAATTACCACAACCCTCTGCAAACAGGGATCAGAGCACAATTTGCAGTCATGCACGCTCCTACGGTGACACCACAGCTGCCAGTGGGATCACTGGCACAGTCCTGACAAGCGGGCCCCTCTGAGGACACCAGCACATCGGCTGCTGGCAGAGCTACGGAGCCCTGCTCCCCTGGGATCGCTGGCCACAGCAATGCTGGTGGCTTGATAGACTTCCTGCGGTGTCAGCGCTGCCTCTCTGCTTTCAGAAGCGCTGTGCGCCACAGACCAGGCTGAAACAGCACAGGCGGAATCTCCAAGGTGCCTGTCTCACGTCAGCAGAGACCTGCATCTTACCTCGCTCCTTGTAAAGGCACGTTCAACCACCTCAGCTCTCGCTGAGCCAGCAGAGGAAACACTGCCTGGAGTAACTACGCAAAAGCACCAGCACTGTTGGCATAATCAGGGTGCAGCATCATGAGCTGAAGGAAAAACCGGCTAGCAAGGTTCACTGTAGTCCCACAAGCAGAGGGCTTGCCAATCAGATCAGGTGAGGCCTTTCCTGCAGGCTAAGGCAGTGCTCTCCAGCTCCGACCAAAAATCATGGAACCTTTGCAGCTGGAGCAGCGGGAAGCGTGGGAACGTGTCTGCAGCGTATTAAGGGGCTCACAAAGTCTGCACAGGACACCAGCGGTGGTGATGACCAGGAGGAGCTGCAGCTCAAAAAATGCTGAACTGTCACTCAGGATGTGCAGCTTGGACCGAACACCTCTCATTCCAAGTAACCGGGGCTCAAGCACACACTGATAGTGGAACAAATCAGAGGAAGAGAGGATAAAATGTACGTTCAGCTGTGTGAGGGACACCAGCGTGGCTTAAGATTCAGGTTGCTGAGCAGGAGGACCTCTGTCACATGCTGCTTAGCCAATGCTACGGGGTGTTACCCCTGCTACCTGCCACCCTACAGCCCCGTGGTGGATCCAGGCCATGGAAAGCTTGCGGCTGGGCAAAACCGATCCCTGGAGGAGGTGGGATTAGGAAGACTGGGAAGCAGCTGTGGTCAGCGGGGAGCAGCTGCCTCTGGAAACAGCAGTACTCAGAGGGGATGGTGTCCTTGGATGCCAAGAAACCCAGTCCCTGAAAGCAGCAACCAACTTGCTCTTTTCAGTACAATGTCCCATCTTTCTCAGCAGCCTTCACCCTCCAGTTGTGAAAAAAAAAAAAAAAAAAAAGCATTTGAAATGGGAGTACAGCACTAGATTAAAACGCCCAAGGTTAAATTTTCTTCCTTATCTGTCAGTTACTGGGTGGCTTTTTTTCCCCGAGGTGAAGGTCTGCATAGCTTATACCTTTACTTGATTACGTGTATTTTGAACGTTCATGCACGAAATGTCTGCTCTGTGCTTTTATAGCAAGTTGAAACTATTATTACACCAAACGGGAAGTGAAATTCCCAACTTGTCTCAACATGTCTGTACTTGATTTCTACATACCACATGCTTCCAAAGCTCAGGCCAATCCTAAACTAACCCTGGCTAGTATATATCCATGCAGTAAAATATTTAATAAAAGATCAGGAAAGGTACCCTCAAATCTGTTCTAGTGAAACTGTATTTAGATAACAAACATGTGCTCTGAGTGAATGGGTGTTTTAGCCATACTGTCACTGAACTATGACCTATCAGAAACAGAACAGAGGAGCAGGAAAAAGGACAGAGAAAATTTCAGAGTAATCAGTAGCTATAACCAATTCTTGACACATCTTCCAGAAAAAAAGGTTTTCTTCACCAATAAAATATTTGTATGCGTCAGCCTAGTAATTTGAAGCACCGTGAAATGCCGCTTGTGCTTGAACAGGTGGTGCAACACGGATTTTTCAGGTTTCGCGGGTGAAACATTAACTATTCTGCAGCAGCAGAGGAAAGGTCCACTGGCAGAGAGAAAGCGAACGGACCAACAGCTGCGGTAAGCAGCAGGGCTGCGCGGAGAGGAAGTGGGTTTGGAGATGACGTAGTTTGGAGTTTGATTTCCATATGTCTTCCATCGCCACTAGACCATGACCACGGCAGCGTGTTTTCACATGGGCACCCTGCACAGTCCCCCCATGGAAGGGTGCTCTCTGGCCCCTTATGCTTCTACACATTTTCAAGCCTCCTGCCACAGCTGCCAGGCGATGGCCAGCACCCCTCTTGGTTAGTGGTCACAGCAGCCCCGGCCACCTGCCCAGCGCCGCAGGCTCACAGCCCAGGAGAAAAGGACCGGTACCAAACCAGACCTCCTGCGCCGAGCTCGGCGGGCCTGGCCGGGGCGGGAGAGCCACCGCAGCGACCGCAGGGCGCCGCTTCGGCCTCAAAGCGGACGCGGCTCCCTTCCCTGCCAGAAGGCCGCCGCTC
>NW_009648043.1:2727914-2754467 GCF_000708025.1 Charadrius vociferus
CTCCGGCGGGGAAGAGGAGGCCGTGAGGCCGCTGCCCGCCCCCCGCTCCCCGCCGGAGCCCTGCGAGGAGGCCCGGCCGGCGGACTGCCCCCGGGGGTACCGAACTCGGGGAAACGTGTCCCTTCTGGGCCGTTTCTAAGGTCCCGGCGCCGCCTGTGGTGGTGACACCGGCGGCTGCACCTCTCCCCTCCCTTCGTTATGGCCGTTTCCTGGCGTGGGGGTGGTGGGGGCTGTGATGGAGGCGGCAGCGTGGTGCGGGCAGAGCACTCCGGGCTGTTCTACGTTTTCTGGGTGTTCCGTGATGAGAGTGTGGGATTTGCTTGTGGTTTTGGTTGTGCCGGTGGAGCTGGAGGAGAGAAAAGCAAAGACTCACAGTTTTTCTTCTTCTTTTTTTTTTTTTTTTGGCCTCGAAACAGTTGTGACTCGTTCAGACTGTCCGCGTTGTGCATGCCATGCAGTAAACTGCGAAACCAGGATTTTTTAATTCACCTGTGAAAATAGTTCTAATTAACGCAGGTCTCAAATAGCTTGTGTCCCAGGCGTAGCCTGTGCTTTTCCCTTGAGGAAAATATGTGTACCGATGATCCCATAGGCTGGTATCTATACAGCGAAGGTGTTTATTTTCGGCTAGCTTTCAGGAAGAAAGAGAATGTTCTTGTTTGGCGAAACTTTGCAGAAAGTAGCAACTGCTGCAGCGGTTGCTGCTGGGTTGGAAATGCGAGGTGGGCTTCTAAAAGTTAGGTGCTACTCTGTATGTGTGGTGGTGTTAGTAGTAAACCCAAGAAATGTCAGAGGTGGCTGGAATGGCCTCACTTCTCCATTTTGTAGACGTGTGTATCAGTGCACCTACTGTTCAGCTCATTAATGCACGTATTCCTTCTTGGAAAGCTTACAGAGTAAACCAAAAGTTTAAAGAAGAAAAAAACCAAACAGATTTCAGGGGTTTCCCTGCTGTATTTTAGCAGGGGATAGACCTTACGAAGTAGGGGAAAAAATGTGTATGTTTAATTATTCTAAGGTAAATGAGTTTATTAATTGAAAATACTAGGTTATGGCTGTGGCATTGGTTTGTGCCCTGCTGTTTGTGGCTTTCGGTAGACTTCAAGTTTCAGTAACATGAATTGCTGATTGTAAGTTTGTCAGCCATGGCAGTGTCTGGCACTCCTGCGTCTTAACTGTAGGCTCAGATATTGTTTAATTCAGTGCTAGGAGAGTTATATGTGTTTTTCAGTGCATTCTTTCTTCCATATGGTAAATATGATGAAACACTGCTGCTGCCGCCACCACAGCTGTGAATAAAACATGGTAGTATTGGCATCTTATTTGTGGGAGAGTCATCTGATTGCCTTTTTTTCAGAAAGTATCTTCTTTTTCCCTATGTGCTACTCGGGAGAAGTGGAAATTTGGGGCAGTCTTAGAAAATGAAAAAATGAGAGCAGGCCAGAGATAAGTGTGCTCCAGATTTAAAGGGAGTGGTGCGTAACTAGAGCAGTCTGAAGTGATATCACAGCATGCACTCTGCCAGCCAGTGCCGGTAGGAAGGAAGGATTCTGCAGGTCTCCTCGTCCTGCCAGGGAAAGTCCATGCTGGTTAGCAGCACCAGTTGTCTGTTATGGATGATTTAGGACTAGATCTCACCAATACATTCTGCTGGTAATAGTTGGTACTAAATAGGTATTTGCAGATAGGTTTCCGATGTGAATTGTTTCTGAGGTCAGACCTTCAATTATTGAAGATTTTTGTAAATGATCACTCAAATTTGAAATGCTGTGAACATGTTAGTTAATACTGTGGTTCTGTATTTGAAATTACAAACTCTACAAATGGGAGCGTGTGGTTTTTTTTTTCCTACCTGCAAAATGGCTTGGGGGCATATAACTTTTTAATGTTAACTGCAATTTATAGATTTGTATGAAAACGTGCATGCACTTAGTGACAAGCTCTCTTCCTTTCCACTTCTTTTTTTCCAAAAAAAAAAAAAAAAAAAAAATAGAAGGGCTGTTTTCTCCTCCTGCTTCCTTCCTTCCCCCCCACCTTTATTTGACATGCTATGCAGTTTGATTGAAATCACCAAGGGATGCAGGGACTTAGCATCTCCACATAGATGAATTTAAGTGTCTTGACGACACCATGTATCAAGCTGCAGGAAAGACTACACTGGAGCTCTGGGAGTTAACATTTTCCAGCAGTCAAGCCCTGCAGGCTGTCTGCAAAATAGCATTGTCTCTACGGGTTGCCCACCTGTGTTGAGAGGTCTGTGTCTCTGCGCAGGAAGGGTGTGCATGCTTTCAAGAGGGAGCAAGAGCCTGCAACACAGCTGAACAGCAGCAGGAACACTGATGAAGTTGAAAAAAGGCCTCCAGTCACCTGTGCAGTACATCTGGAGATCCTGATCTTACCTCGGTAGGACGTGTGTGTCTCTCACGTTGCACAACTGGGAGCCGTCCTTCAGAGGGACTGCAGCACAGCTAGTTATGGGGTAACCAATAAAGAAGGCTTGTGGGTGAGCAACCAGGATGAGGAATTGCTGAGGGTTTTCTCATTTCTTCGGAGGGCAGCAGATAGGAGTGGAAGTAGAGATAATCTTTTGAGGGAAGGTCTTTTTTTGACTACTGAGCTTGTCAGGTGCAGGGTGCTTTATGCATTAAATGAGCAGTGCAAGCAAAACAACTTTCCTGGTTAGTGTGAGCGTGTCTGTAGTACTGAACGGTTAATGCTAATGTGGGGCTTCTGTATTGTCAGACTAGAATCAGCTTGCTTTCCTGGGGTTTTGTCTCTCTTAGGTCTGTCTTGAAGAAGAGTAGATCAGCTTGTTCCCAGCTACCGTTTGGAGACTAGAATGAAAGGGGCAGGCAGATGAGCACTGATAAATAATGTGTTTGGCAGTTGGACAAAATTATTTTGTCCTATTTTACCATCATAAGGATTGCATTTAAAAGCGTTCAGAACAAAATGAATGAATGGGAGTGTCTGCCAGTACTCTTGAAACCCAGCTTCTGTGTGTCTCAGCAGACAGCCATTGACATGTGGAATAAATGTTTGTGTGGAGTTTAAAAAGACTTCTTGCAACGGTTTTGTGGCCCACAGTCAAATATCTTTCAAGCCACTGGTTAGTTGCATGGCAGAACTTCTCTTATCTCCTTTGCTGGCTGCTTGTATGTAATGAACAAAGTGGAAAACTTGTTTCTTGTAGAACTCCATAGAAACTGCGTGCAGCAGCTGTGCTCTTTTCCTGTTGCTTTGCTTGGGAGTGTTTTGCAGAGGGTTGCCCAGAATCAGAAGTATCACTTGGTCCATAATTTTGAAGGGCCTGGAGGGGAGATGTGCTGACTGGGTATCTTACCCCAATCTGCTGCTTGCGGGAAAGTCTAATAAAATTATTTTGGTTCCAAATCTTACCTGAATTCACATGATTCATACTGGAATGAAATAGGAAAGTGACTTGGGTGGATGTGTGGGTTTTAAGACAGTGTGAGTTTCTGAGTGGCTGGCCAGGCTTGGGCCATCTCCCTTTGGTCTTTGTCACATGTTTCTAAATATAGCAGCCTTTTAAAACAGTAAGGATTTGACCTATTGTTTGTTCTCAATTCTGCTGTGTTAGCACCCTGATTCACCTCATACTTACTTATTTGGTCTAGTAGCCCTAGTCAATGTAATAGAAATTATTGCTATTAACCCAAAACATATATGAGAATGCCTCTTGGCTTTCACTGATAAACGTGTTTTCAGTGTATCCGTGTCCCAGGCTAGATATTCTCATGTTCCAATACCTCCTTTCACACAAAATGGATTTAGTTGTCTGTGACTTTTATCTTTTAGCTTCCAAAGTACGCAAATGGATGTTGGCTCCAGTGTGCAGGTATCTGAGTTTAGGCTGTGTGCATCAGCACAGTTCATGTTGCAGGAACATCTCATTGATGCTTAGAGGGTAAAAATCTGTATTTTGAAATTTATGAACTTCTGAGTCATGAGAAACCAGAGCCGCAATCTACAACCATCTGTGATCACAGAACCAGTTGCTCAGTTGAGTTTCAAAGGCGTGGGTTGTGTCAAAGAGATACGTGCAATATGTAGAGTGGGTCACCCTGGTGATGATTTTGAAATACATTCCAATTTCTGAATTTGTGGCTGTTGCATTAATTGGCAGTCAGGTTTCAGCTGATACATTCTTCTGAGTATGAGCAGTCTATCAACAAAGGAGAGACACCATTTGGAGCTGATGATAATTTGTTTGTAAACATTTGTAAGATTTCTGTGCATAAGCATGGAAAAAGCCTCCTCAATCTTAAATACTCTGCTTCTATTGCAGAGGACAGTGCTGAGACATAAGTGGGTATCTTTTGGTTTGGCCTTCTTGGTAGGTTAAATGTTATATGTGGAAGGTACTTTGGTAGGTATTCGAGACAGTGAGTAATGATTGCAACGCTTTGTCAGTAGGAGAAAAGTTGTCTGTATCTTCTGAAGGATTGACATGCGTCTTCTGTTTACATAAAATAAGTGGTCCTGTTAATGGGTAGCAGCATTCAAGTGAGATGTGCTTATGCAGTGCGTAACATGAACCTGAAGCGCACAGGCTGTACCAGCTAAACCAAATAACCATTGCTAGTGAAACTGCTGGTTTAGAGGATAAAAGGGACACAGCACACTTGGTGCATGTAGATGTAAGTAAATTTTTATCGCTGTGTCTCATGCTGAGCAGATGGAAGCTGTGTTCTGGCCAGGGGTACCAGTGTTAGAGGGCTGGGTCAGGAGGCTGTTCATGAAGCTAACCTGATCTCCTTCTATGACAAGGTGACCCGCTTAGTGGATGAGGGAAAGGCTGTGGATGTTGTCTATCTAGACTGTAGTAAAGTCTTTGACACCATTTCCCACAACATTCTCCTAGAGAAACTGGCTGCTCATGGCTTAGATGGGTGTACTCTTCGCTGGGTAAAAAAAACTGTCTGGATGGTTGGGCCCAAAGAGTTGTGGTGAATGGAGTTAAGTCCAGCTGGCAGTGGTGTTTCCCCAGGGCTCGATATTGAGGCCAGTTTTGTTTATCTTTATCAGTGACCTCCATGAACGGATCAAGTGCACCCTCTGTGAGTTTGCAGATGACACCAAGTTGGGTGGGAGTGTTGATCTGCTTGAGGTTAGGCAGGCTCTAGAGAGGGACCTGGACAGTCTGGATCGATGGGCTGAGGCCAATGGTGTGAGGTTCAACAAGGCCAAGTGCTGGGGGCTGCACTTGGGTCACAACCCCATGCAGCACTACAGGCTTGGGGAAGAGTGGCTGGAAAGCTGTCCAGTGGAAAAGGACTTGGGGGTGTTGGTTGACAGCTGGCTGAATATGAGCCAGCAGTGTGGCCAGGAAGGCCAATAGCATTGTGGCTTGTGTCAGAAATAGTGTGGCCAGCAGGACTAGGGTAGTGATTGTACCTCAGCACTGGTGAGGCTGCACCTCAAGTACTGTGTTCAGTTTTGGGCCCCTCACTACAGGAGGGACATTGAGGTGCTCGAGCATGTCCAGAGAAGGGCAATGAAGCTGGTGAGGGGTCTAGAGCACAAGGCTTATGAGGAGCCGCTGAGGGAACTTGGGTTGTTCAGCCTGGAGAAAAGGAGGCTGAGGGGAGACCTTATCGCTCTCTACAGCCACCTGAAAGGAGGTTGTAGAGAGGTGGGAGTCTATCTCTTCCCCAAGTAACAAGTGATAGGACAAGAGGAAATGGCCTCAAGTTGCACCGGGGAGGTTTAGATTGGATATTAGGAAATACTTCTTCACTGAAAGGGTTGTCAAGCATTGGAACAGGCTGCCCAGGGAAGTGGTGGAATCGCTATCCTGGAAGGTATTTAAATGCCATGTAGATGTGGTGGTCAGGGACGTGGTTTAGTGGTGGACTTGGCAGTGCTAGGTTAATGGTTGGACTTGATGATCTTAAAGGTGTTTTCCAACGTAAATCGTGCTGTGATTCTATGAAATAGTCATTTGTGTGTGCCCATGGCTTAAGTCCAGCACAGGTCAGTTCTGGCTCAGTTACAGCATAACCTGTGTGAGGTATGCTACTGGAGAACACCCACTTTATTGTTTTGACAGCTTCCTCTTGAATCGAATTCAGTTGTTAGCCTACCTCTTGTCTTTCCCACAGTGACTCTAGAGGAGCAAGGATGAGTGATGTTGGCATGTTACTGTGAGGAAGTGCTGTCCCAGCGTGGGGGTGGTGGGGATCCTTCTTTTGAAGGGTCAATGATTCAAACCGAAGGAGAATTCAAATTGCAAAATTGAAATACTTTTAAAGCTCCAGCAGCCTCCTAACTACTTGTTTGGATGCCAGAGGTCGGGTTTGTAGTTGTATTTAAGTATTCACCTGCCTCTCTTTCTTATTTGTAGAACAGGGAAGTACAAACAATCCCATCTCAGAGACTGTAGGGTTAATACTCTGAGTACTGAGAGATGTGGATACCTTCTGCCATGCTAGTGAATATCGTAAGTATCAAAAACAGTAAATGTAAAAATTGTTGACTTTTCCTTTCAATAAAAGGTGGAAAAAGTTGTGTCGGTTTTGTGGATCCTAGTTTCTTACTAGTTATTCTGATGTGCCTGCAGCATCAGAGCAATTGTAAGACTACAGAGAACTTTATTTCCCTCTTGCATTATCAACGTGTTGAGGAAAGCAAATGCTGCTTCTGAATTTCTGTATAGCTCAGAAGGAAGAAACATTCAATAAAAATCTTTTGAAAAAGAGTAGCTGACTAGGTTGTTTTATAGGTCAGAGCACGAGAGTTTTTTAAAAAGCTTTTTTATTGATTCAGTTGAACCAGTGACTGAAAGGAGCAAATTTAGATGAGATAATAAAGGAAAAAATTCAGCCCTACTGTAGGAGGATGCCTTAATGAACTGCCTGTCCATCCTCTGTGTTGTGCTTGAATTTTCTCACTGAATCACCTAGTTGAAATAAAATCAGAAAAGGCATTTGTTCTTTAATGGTAGCTCATGTTTTAGTGCCTTTAACTTGCCTTTCTAGAACCCCTGACTTGTGAGTGTACCTCTTGTCTCCTCAAGACTGCAAGCTAAAAGTTTCAGATGCCTAAATATGCAGCTAGAACCGAAACACTTTGGTCAGCTAAGACTACCCAGTATGAAAAACGAGCCAGTAGTTCATGAGCAGAGTTCAGGTGAAGAGGAAGCTCTGCTGAAGCTGTTTTAGGTAAGGAAAGCTGGAGGACTGATGTGAAAATAGCATGGCAGGGAGGTCTTGCTCGCTCTGCTTTTGTCAGCCACTGTGCAGGATAAGAATTGGTAGAAGATGTTGCACTTACCTGTGGGTTACTTTCTGAACTTGTTGTGTTGGGGGGAAGAGAATAATCCCCAAAGCATAGGGGAAAAATATAGCCCCTTTTCCACAGTGCTGTGTGAGTGGCTGCCCTGTGTGTGCTGTTGGGACAAGCAGACCTTGAAAGGAAATAGCTGTGTATCAGTAAGATGAGTAATGGCCAAATTTTAGGCTTGCAGTTCTTTGGGTGGTCTCAAAAATTCCTCTTTGGTTGCCCAGGTATCTTAAAAGTTGGGAAAAGGACTTCATTTGTTCATATGTGTATACATAAAGAACAATATTTAATCACCGAGTGAATGGCAAGCCCTCTGGGACTAGTGAAGATGAAACAAATACAAGAATTCCACTTGCTGGGGAAGAAGCTAATTGAATTGGGATTTCAATCATCAAGGAGTCCTTTCAAGAAAATTCCAGAGGCAAAATGCAGTCTTGCTGGATCGTAAGGAGCCCGGTCAGGCTCCTTCTTGTTTCTTCTGGCTCCAGGAATTTTCTTGGTGACGCTCTCGGCAGGAGGAATGAATCCCAGATTAAGACAGTCTCCTGGCAGATAAGAGAACAGAAATACTTTCTAATCTCTGATCTTTAGGAGTGCCTAGAAGCTACATCTCCCACTTTGTCTGAAAGAAATGCACAGTCATATCTGAGATTTTCAGTATATGATTTATCTCATGAGGGCCTCTTACAAGCCTTTGAAGTAGCTGGAGGAGAGGGATTTGATTGGTTTCACATGTTTGTGCCAAATCCCATGGTAATTAGAAAAATTTGAGGTTATGAGATGTTGTGGTATACATATTATGAGACACAATAAATAATTGTCTGACAGCTGCTTTTGCCTGTGGCTTTACAACTTGGGGTTGAATTTCCTTCTGTTCCCTGGCAGGTTCTGCTGACCTCCTCTTTTTCACATGCACTGCCTCCTGTAATCTTTTTTTTCCTGGAGGAGCAGTGCTGTGCACTGCACCTCTGAATGACTCTGAGACTCCTACCTCCCTGCCAAGTTAATTTAAAATTCACCTGTGGGTTAGCAAGCACAGATAAATAAGCTCTGCTTTGTTACCCAGTCTCATTTCTTTAGGAAGTTCAACTTTTAAAAAAAAAAAAAGAGAGAGAGAAACTGTAAGGTTGAAAAATCAAACTCTAAGAAATTTGGAAATGCTTGGATTTAAGTTGCCCAGATGCTTGTCAGGATTTGATCTGAATCAGCGCTATTTTTCTTACTGTTGGATGCGATCGGAGGAAGTGCGTACTGATTCATATGCTTCAGTTCCTAATCTGTGTAACAGCAAGGTATGCTTAGTCCTCTCTCAGAGGTTTCAGGATTAATATTTCAAGTATCATGGGATGCGGATGTCTTCTGTGAATGTGTAGGTATACAAGGGTGGTAACTTTTCCACATGGATGAGCTATGTCAGCCTGGAGTCCGTGGTATTGGACTAGTTCCCAGAACTTTCTTCTATGTTGTTCCAGAGGACACTGACGAGCTGAGTAACGAGCCTTGTGTGTACTCTGGTGTTGACGTATTTTGTGCCTGTTGTCCCTCACATTAAGGAAGAACTTGAACACACGGAGATTTTTCACAGCAGTTGTTCAGTTAAGTTTTAGTTTGTTGTTGATAACCAGTTGTAAGAATTTTCCTAATGTTGACTGAATAACCTGAATTCCTGGGCAAGTTCTAAGGCGGGGGGGGGGGCTAAAAATCCAGAAACAGGTCTTCTGTGTGGAAAATTTCACCTCCAGTGCATCTTGGGCAGATCTGAGCACCTGAGAACAAGATCTCCTAGAAGAAAGCGGTGGCACACTTGCCTGTCGATGTGGCTGCCCAGTCTTCGACCATCATGACCATTGTGCGGTGGGTTCCTTGCAGAGGCTGGAACTGCACTATGGTGGAGCTGGGAACGACACTGAACCAAACAGCTTTGCTTTCTCCAAAGGTTGTACAGGTCAGATGAAAAGCAGTGCTAGCTAGCATGAGTACACTTCAGAGATCTCTCTCTCCAATATCAGACACGTCATTTACCCAGTGGTGAGAAAGGGATGAGGTTTTCTAAAATGTCACTTGGTGGAAAAAAATCACTCGGTGCTTCTGTATAGAAGTCTGTTCTTCAACTGAAACTTGCAGTTTACTATTTTTAAGAGCACTCCCATAGATAAGAGACATGTTTTCAAACCCTGGCAGGCCTTAACCTTGTTTAGAACTTCAGTTTGTATTTAGGCCAGCTGATTCATTGGCAGAAAAACACTGGTATTTTGCATGTGAACCAAGCCCAGAGCTGAACATTAGAGTATTGGTACACCCCTGACTGACGCTGTAGCTGAACAAATATTTTTTTCAGAGGCCAGTGTTGGTTTCAGCATCTCCGCTTCATACTGTCTCTTCAGTTTTGCTGCCACAGTTGTTCCTGCAGCTGTTTGGTCATCTGAGCTTAAAATGCCTTAGTAGGGTGGGGGGGAAGGTGGTCGTTTTAACCTGAATCTGCTCTCCAGTCTGGTTTACTGCAGGAGTCAACAAATAGTTAAACCAGTCTGTCAGAGACAGGGCAGAGTGAAAACAGATGCTGAGTTCACTTAAGCCTACAGTGCCACCAGACAACTCTGGGCAGGCTGTCCGGGGTGAGGTGTCAGTGGGCTGGCATGTCCCCGTTCGGGTTGCAGGTCTCGGGGCAGGGCTTCCCTTCTGCTGTGCTGACTTGGAGCTGTTTGCACCACATGTAAATCACGGAAACACTGAAGCAGAAAAGAGCAGTTCAGCTTCATCTACCTTTTTGGCTTACTCTGACATCCAAGTTTCCTTGACTTGACTCCTTGGGAAGGGGGAAGGCACGGTCCTCATTTTAAATTTATATTATGCATTGTAGCATAAACAGTGGAGTTCTTGCCTGTGCAGACTTCTCAGTGTTTTTGAATAAATAGGTTGTTACTGAGCCTCTTGGACTGTTGGCAGTGTGTAGTTTTTGTTTTGACAAGGTATTTGCCTTGCAGCTCGGGAGCTGTGTCTGTAGCTGTTGCTTGCTCGGGGCACGGGGCTCTGTTGGGTTTCGTGGGGATTTTGCTCCAGGGAGCATGCAGAAGCCAGGCTTTTGGCCACTCTGCGTTCTTCTTGCTCAGCCTGCGGCTGTGATCTCCTGTTCGCTGGCTGACCTCTAGCAGTGGATGACATGAAGGTGTGAATTGCTGAAGTCCCTCCATACACGTGTGGAGGGAGGTGTGCCGGCTGTCTGAATCACTCTTGCGTGCTTCACGTTGCCCAGGCGAACGTTTTTTTTATAGAAATATATTTTAAGCAAAGCGAGAAAGCAAAACACTTGAAAACAAAGGCTAGAAATCGGGATGCAGAGCGCTAATCAGCCTCAAGGAGACTGTTGCATTTGGGGAAGGGGAGGACGGGGGACCTCTTGCCATCACGTTTGTGTGCTGGATCTGCTGTCACCTAGGTGCCAGCCAGCTTTCCTCCAGCCTCACGGGGGTGTAGGGCTGGAACCTAGCTTGTCCCTCCACTCCTCAGAGCGGGGCTGCAAACATGTTGTATGAATAAGTTGGTCAGGACTGCTCTCCAGCCTTATAAAACAAAATACTGTTCACATGTGCTGTGAAACAGGTCAGAGGGAACTAACCAAAAATGCTGTAGTGAAGAAGCAGCGCTTTCTTCGAGTGCTTCGATTTCAGTGGGACAGCAGTGAGAATAAGCAGAATGAAAACCAGTCACACATTCGATGTCCTGTGCAGTCCCCTTAGGGGCTGCAACAAAGTCAAATCGCAGCACTCTGTCAGCTTCAGGGGGAACTTTTGGACTTGAACATTGTGGATGGAAGAAAGAATCTTAAAACTAAGACATGGAAACCATTCACTAAGGGTTTGAAAACCCAGTTCCCAGGATTTTTCACACAGGCATGATCTTGCTGCTGTCCTGACCGTGGCATATTTGTAAATATATACATGATAACATGATGCAGAACAGATTAACAGTGTGTGATAACAATGTGTGTGGCTCTCTAGTTGAATATTAAGACTGTGACTGCTCTCCTGTTCCTTGTAGTGGTGAAGTCCTAGACACACAGATGATTCTTAAAATTTGGTTTAAAACCTGTGTTGATGTAGTTAGTTTGGACAAGACTGGTCTGATTGAGCAAGGTTTTTGCTATTGCTGAAAGCTTTTTGGCACCTATCCTGTATCTTCATTTACTTAGGAGTGCTCTGGAGGAAGAAGGCATGGGTTTGGTTTGGGTTTGTTTTTTTTTTTTTCAGAATCTAAGACAGCAAAAAAAAAGGAAATTGTGAGTTCCCGTGAAATCCACTCTTGTTCACCAAGATATTCTCAGGACTATGCTCTGGACTTAGAGCCAACTCAAGAATGGGGTTGAAACATGCTAGTTTTACTTACAGGGGGTGGGAGCATTGGTGGGGTTTTTTTGGTGTTTATGTTTTTTTTTTAACAGCAGTACAGTTAAAAAGGTGGTGTTTGTGCATCTTCAGTTTCCTGGTTTTATTACTTAAATTTTTATTAGGGATTGTAGAGATTATGCCATTAATTTTTAATTCGCTTCCATTCCTTTTACTTCTTGCAGTTCTTTTGTGGTTGGTGAAAATAAGTCTACACTGCAGGGATGCAAGAGGAGCAACAGCCTGAGGTAGGGCTTGGAGCTGAAGATTTTTTTTCTCAGTAGAATTGCAGGGAAGGTCAAGACTGAATCAGGCAGGTTCTTCCACTCATCCTCAGGAAAGGTCTGCAAAGTCAGAGGGTCGAGACTACCAGTGTAAGACCCCTTTTAAAACAGGGGGGTGGGGCACTGAGTGCTTTTTCTTTTTTTTTTTTTTTTTTTCCACATTTGGGTTCTTCTTTTCAGGGTCCTTTTCCCTCCAATTGCAAAAGCTAAAAAGGGTCTTCTGTATTAATTTACTTGCAAGTGAGGAATTGTAGAAAATGGCCTAACCCATGAGCTTAAACCTTTAAGAAGAAAAAATATTTTGTGAGTAAGTTACACAAATTGATTGTATACGAATGATCTCACTGCACATGTGTTAAGTACCTTGTCAAACTGAGGTACTTTTTTTCCCTACCCTTTCTGTTCCTTTTCTTCTCCTTTCGTGTCTCAAAACCTTTTTCTGGTGCAATAGGTGAATCTCAGGATATGTTTCTCTTATGAGATATAAGAACGTCAGTTCCTGTGTCCTGTTAGTTAATTTAAAAAAAAAAATGTCAGACTCTTAATGTGGTGCTCAGTGATTTTCTTTTGTGATTTTTTTTTTTTCCACCACTGCAATGTTGTGATGTTGTTATGATGACAATGCCAGCATAAGTGACAGGATTAATTCCATATGTTACAGATGGATACATTTTTTCCAAAATATTTTTGTGACTAGAGTTACATATGCAAGCAGTAGAGTTAAGCCATATGTTGTGATCAAAAACTGAGCTGGTGTTAAATTAGATTTGTGAACGTAATTGCAATTTGCGGTGTAATTGCAGTTTGCAGTTGTCAATTAACAGACTTTTGCTTTGTAGTGAAAGGATGATATGTTGCTGTGAACGTTTTAAACTTTGCCCCGTAAAGCTGTTTGTACTTTTTGGTCCTATTCCATGAAATATAGGATAAATTTTGCCTTACCTTCAGTGGGGCCAAGGTAAGACACCCAGGATTTATTACCTGAAAATTACTGTTTGGCCTAATGGAGTGCAAGAAGAAATTAATCCCTCCTGTTGAAAACTCTTTTAACAATTGGATCTGCTTTGTACAGTCCTGTTATAAATCTTACCAGGTTAAGTACAAAGTGAATAAACCAGTCATTCTAGCTAAAAAGCTGACATCCTTCGGGAGAGCTTGGCTGCCTGCTTGCTGTCATTAATACTGCCCTTCATTTGGAAGGTACTTGAATGATGACGGATTCACGTCCTGTCTAACTTTTTGACTTAATGTTGTTCAAGAATTCCAAATTCTCCCAATAATCATTCTGATTCAACTTTGAATTAGTGTAGTTGCCTAACGATAGTTTATAGTTGAGCTTTCCCTGATTCTTAAGTCTCTTTTCTGCACTAACTCTGCCTCTCCACCTTGGATGACACAGGCTGAGTGATTGGGGTTGTTTGAATTCTATGCACGGGTTTTAAAACTCACCTGTTAGTTAAAAATAAGAAAGGTTTTGTTAGTCAAACACCTGCCTCGTATACTTCTAGTGATAATAGTTAAGTCACTCTTTGGGAATCTTTTCAATTACCTTCTGATCCTTTAGAGAACAAAACTATACAGGTGCTTTGCATATTTTTGGCTTTGATTTCTGATGTGTATAAAGTCAAAATACACATACACTTTGTAAGATTGGATCTGCATATTGTGTAATTATCTTACACTTATTCTAACAGAATAAAATACTTAAGCAGACTTTTCTTGAATGCATATGCGTATTCTTGTGAGTGCTGATTAACTTTGTCAGACTCCCGACAAACTAATGCTGACTGGTAGTTGAGTCAAATATGCCATCTTATAAATGGGAATGGTATTACAATAATCAGCGCACATTTTAATTTCCAACACAGAAAACACTACAGTAGTGTAGAGATAAACTTGTTCTTTTTATTCTAGAATCAGATATATTTTTTTAAACTCCATGTCAGGTACAAATACTCCCTTTTAAAATAGGCGTGGAACAGTTAGTTTTTATTATGTTCTTTTTCATATTTATCTGGCTAGGAGAAAAACACTTGTAAAACCACAGATGTTTTGAACTGTTGACGCTGCTTAAATTATTTACTTGCTCGATTTGAATCTGCATATAATATTCAAGCAAGCTCACAAGGGGAAAGATGTATTAAAACATTTCATTATAATTCCCAGACTCCTTTTGAATTTGTTTCATACAGGCTGCTGCAGATCCAATGTCCTCCTCTGATGTACCAGAAGATGGCCCAAAGGAAACGTCAAGTGTATCGCAGAATATCTGTATGTTTCTGGTTTGACTGGGGAGGGTGTATCACGTTGGAAATATATTAAGCTAAATGTCCATGCCTTTCCCTTATCTAATAAGGATGTGGCTGTTAGCACAAAAGGGGGATGCGAATGAGGTCATATCTGACTTAATCTGTTCATAATTTTTAGAAAGGTCCAGTTACATAAACCAAATTCGTAAAGAGCAATGACGTATTGATTGTCAGTTTGCTGCTCCCATGCTTTCAAAAGAAAAGAAATGTTTTTTGATTTAATAGATATACTCAGCTATTGTCTTAAGCTCAGTCGTCGCCCTCTAAGCCAGAGACGGATAAGTACATGGTTGCTTCGGCGTTCTGGCACCTAGTGTTATGATGTTGAATCAGTTCTCCCACGTGGAATACTTTGCCCATGCCAGCATGATAATGTTTTGATATGAAGGCCAAGCCTGCAGGATGTGGGAACAGAAGTATTCCAGCCAAAACTGTCTTGTGAAGCCCAGGAAGAGTATCATCCTTACCTTTTTAGTGGTAAGGAACGGATAATGACAGACAGTTCTTTCTTAGGAGAAAACAAAGGCTTCTGAGGATTTACTTTGTGTTTATTGATATACCGTTCTTATGTCGATGTATATGATGCTCATTTTGAACAACAGGAACATTGTGCTTTTTGGCAAATAGGCTCTGAACTACCTCAGGGCAAATTAGCAGGTCACAGCAACATTACTATAATGCTGAAGCTGCTGAATAATCCCTAGGGATTGTAGCTTTCAGAAATAACCATCATGGGAGCAAACAGAGCCTTGACTAAAGCTATGGGAGAAGCATTCAGACCTAAATAAGCAGATTAATTTTTTATGTTGCTTTTTTCTCCAGATATAGAAGGTAGCTGCTTCTGAGAGTGTTTTCCTTGATTGTGTCCTTAGATGATAACATCTGGTACTGCCCTGTCATAGCAGGTTTTTTTCACATGAAACATTAATCTGAATAGATGTATGAGGTGAAGGCTCGAAAACTAATAGAAATTAAATCCTTCAAGCATTACTGAATACGTAGAAACCACTTTCAACTGGGAAAATCTCAGCCATAAATGGTTTCAGGCTAGGAGAATATTTGGGGAAGGTATCGTGCACACTTCCTCATTTCTTATATTTTTCCTTAGATATCCACTTTTGACCGCTGTGGGAGGCAGGATATTTGCTTAAGTAGATTTTGGTTGATCTACTATGGCTGCTTTTATGATTATATGACTGAGTGCTACAAATGCAACAGCCCTACCCCCTTCCCTTTACAGTCATGTTTTCCTCACCGCCTCCTTAGCATCACCATCTGTTTTGGCAGAAACATGGTCTTGGATCAGAGACCGTGCTGATTGCAACACACCATGTTCTTGTGTATTGACCATGAAGTAGTAGGCTACTAAAATACTAACTAAGAAGGATGTCGGAGGGTGGCTTTTGGTTTGGGTTTTGGGTTTTTTTGATATAAAATCTTGTGAGATAAATGTTTGTGGGACAGATCTGGGGCCAAAGCTGCATAGTTAAACCAGATTCATGAAATGAATGAATGTATGGTAGGAGGCTGTAATTTATTTGCATCTTTGACACCCTGCCTGCAAACTGTTCACTAACCTTTTCTTTTTCCCTGGGATGATGATCCTATTCCAGGCTTCTGGATCACGTGAGACCTCTGCTAACTTGTGCAGCAGCTTGCCAGAGAAAGAGAGTTGGTTGGAAACAAAACTCTGCTTTCCTACTTGATGTTTTGTTTTTTTTTCCTAAGATGAATTACATCTTAAAGATTACTTGTTCAAAGTTATTACATTTCCCATTGATGTAAAACTGAAGCTTCTCCATCTCAGTTAATGAGGCTTTCTGGCATTTAACAAGCAACTGTGATGGAACTGATAGATCATCCTGTTTTCCATGGCAAGCTTGACATAGTTGGGCTGAATTCACACTGTACCATTTCAGTCTTAAATAGTTTGTTGTTGAAACTAGGGAAGAATGATTGATTTCCTGACCTGAATTACCTTTAAGGTATAATTTTCATTGGTATGCTGAGCCCTGGTGTGCTTATCACAGAAAAGGCTAAGATGGGTACTGTAGGTATCCTATATGTGCCAATATGTGAGGTGACTTTACTGCACACTCACACCAGTGTACTATGTGTTGCTATCGTTTATACAGATAAAATCCCAAAAGGGAACACTTTTGTTCTAGAATTAAAAAAACAATGCTCTCTTTTATTTCAATTTAGTGTATACCTTTTCTAAGTATTCTTTGCTTCTCTATCCACCTCAACTGCCACACAGCTTCTCTCTTTCACTTACTGAACTGCGTGGACAACCTGTCCCAGTGTCCACAGGGTAGGAAACCTGGACTGAGACCCATGCTTGGAGGCAGCCTCTCCAGTGGTGGCACTCTCAATGATGTAGCCTCAGAATTGAATGTAAGATTACAGTGGTAAATCAATGGCCTTTTAGCTCTGCTCTGCTGTTTAGTGGTGACATTTTTATTTTCTGTTTTACTTACCTGCACTTTATAGTCATGTGTGCTTTTTTTTTTTTTGTTTTTCTTTATGTTTATAGCTGATGCAGATGCATTTAAAATCCTCCTGGAGATGAAGATGAAGAAAAGGCAGAAAAAGCCTATTTTACCAAGCACTGTGACTGAGCTTGACACCGAGGATGGTTCTAAAGTATATGTGGTTGGAACAGCCCATTTCAGTGACAGCAGCAAAAAGGATGTAGTGAAGGTAAATACTAAGTGGGATCCTATTCAGCAGCATGTTTGTAATGTTGTCAACTTAGCATTAAATAGAATGAAGTCCAGCTCCCTGACTTGATTCTGTGCTGTAACCTCCAGACTCTTTTTTGTCTCGTTAGCTGTTGGAGAGCTAACAGCACTGTGGGATGAACTAAGAGGCAGACTTATTTTCTTAATGTTTTTTGATGCGATATGTTGCTCTCCCATCTCAAATATTTTTTTTGTCCTTAAACAACAAATGCAGATACAGTGCCAATGTTAAAAGTAGAAGTCTCACTAGTGAAGCTTACGTTGCCTGTCACGATACAGCATCACGTCACACCAACAGTGCGTACTGTGGTTGTTGCATACTCACTGATGGGGATGTGCTGAGAAGATGCAAAGCCTAGAACAGAAACTGCAGTTTACAGCTTCTGTGTGCTGGGGATGTATAATACTGAGCTGTAAAACCACGCCACCCCAAACTTGTATTCCATTCTCAAGATGCAAATAGGTCTGAAGCTCCAGTGAAAGTAGGAACTATTTCCTACTGTTCTCATGCAAAGTCTGCAGTTTAGAGTGGCTTTGTTGTCCAGGAGCTGGAGGGGGAGGAATCTTGTGCCAGAATCATCAACCCTGGTTCTTACAAAGCATATTCTAACTCAGATTGCAAATGACTGCAGAGTATAGTCAAAGGAACTTTGTGAATGTGAAAAGTTTAACGTCAAGGTTTTTCTTTCCCACCTCCCCAGAGAAATGTGTTCTCCATCTTCCTGTCCCAAAGCATCCAGTAACTAAAGCATTTCACTGTCATCTTCTGTAATGTTTTTCTCAATACATAGCTATTTGGAGGTCTTATTTACTCTTTCTCTGTTCTTTTAATTGAAAATGATTGCTGGAATGTGCATTTAAGTCCATTTTCTCATAAAGTATTGATATTGGCTGCATTTCTGTTTAATCCTTCCTAAACTGGTGTAAATAAATCCATCTTTTTCAGACAATACAAGAAGTGCAGCCTGATGTAGTTGTGGTGGAACTATGCCAGTACAGAGTTTCTATGTTAAAGATGGATGAAAAGACGTTACTAAAAGAAGCCAAAGAAATAAATCTGGAAAAACTTCAACAAGCTATAAAGCAGGTATGATTCCCACAGTGAGAATTAAAGGTTTGTGTTAAGAGTAATTTGTCAAGTTACAACCAAAACCCAGTGTTCCCACCAGCTGGGAACCTAATGCTGTTCATCTAGGTGAGAGTACCATTACAGTGGCAAAGTTAGCTTCGGTGGGGTGTTTTTCAGCTGCGGTATTGAGGGCCTCTGATCCACAATGGGATTGTTTGGGCAGTTGTTGACCTCGGCAGGAATCCTCCTGGGTTTCACAGCTACGCCATTTGCAGGACACAAGTCTAACTTTGTAACTGTAATGCTCTGCTAATGTATTTAAATATGATTATTATTCTAGCAACGTGCATCTGTATCACAGTTATTTAGGGAGCAATTAAATTTGGTATTGCCTGTCATGATCTGTTTAATTGCATTCCTCCTGGCGTGTTGCTCTTTCTTTTTAATTCATCACTTGTCTTTTGAGTAGTTTCTAATTGACAGTAGGCTTTGAGGGAGGTTTCTGAAAAATCTGGACTGAAAAATGTGGGATTCTATTCAAATTATAAGTACTCTGACAGTTTGATGCTGTCTGGGATGTGCGCGCAAAACAAGTGTTGTCCTGTATTTTTTTCAGTTTCCTCTAGTTAGCTTGTATTTAAGTAATTTTTAAGTTAGGCACAGTGAAACAGCACAAAGGTGACTTAAAAATGACAGGACATTTGGTTAGAATGGCAATATGTGGTCAATAGCAAGAAGGGTTTCCAGTGTCCAGTTGAATGAACAAATTCATAGAGTGTTATTTTGGTTGTGCAGTAATTGTATATTGGAATTGTTTTATTGTTGTAATTGGGGAATTTCCAGGATTGCACCCCACATGAGAATATAATCTACATCCAGAAGCAGAAGCACTTGCAGTGGCTAGGGGCCCCTCTGCTTGTGTGTGTGTCTTAGGGCAGGCTTTCTGACTCACAGAGTTAGGCAATAATGCATCTTTCCTGTTTTCTTTATTTATGTCCTATCAAAGGAAAGAACATTGCAAAACACTTGCATATTGCATGAATTACTGCATCCATCTGTTTATTTTAGGTAAGGTGGATTGTTCAGATGCATGTAGTGAAAAGTTTGCATGTCCACAACAACCAGAGCAGCATAGCTGGGTGTCTCCTAACCTAGGAAACAGGCACACAGCCTTTTTTCTTTTTCTTTTCTTTTTTTTTTTTTGTAAATATCAAAGCTAAATGCAACAGTGTTTGCTGTTGTTTTCTGTTAAGAGCAAAAGGACAATGAAAACAAAATACCAGACTTTTTTTTTCCTCTGTGATGTAAATTCGTGTTGGCAGGTTTGTAATTAGCAGTTCCTACCAGGGCTTGAAGTGATCTTGTGTAGGAAATGCAGGCTGTGTTGGCTTCAAAGCCAGAGAATAATACAAAGATCCTTCCTATTGGTACAACTCAATCTTAGTCTCCTTTGTCACCAGAGATAATGCAAATAATAACATTTGGACATTGTGCCTTTAAAATAATATATTTCTCAATCTGTAGTCTCAACCAAAAAGAACTCCAGCCTTCCCCCTTTGATTCAGTAGCAGCATGGGTTATATAGTGAAAACCAGGAAAAATAGTCCAACTGTCTCATGCTAAATTACAGCGTCTTTTTCTCTAGTAAAAATCAAACCAGCTGGTAAGTTGCTCGCTCAGTCATGCTTTAGTTGTCCTCTCTCATTGAAATGTGCATTCAGGCCCCAAAGTTACACCAAAAGTCAAAACTGCTTGTAGCTTTCATCTGTGACTATAAAATTAGGAAAAGAAAACTGTGTCTTTTTATAATCACTTGGATAAATCTTAAGCAGTAAAATTGCATTCCATGACTCTCAATTGAAGTTGGAAACTGAGCAGAGTGTTAATGTGAAACTGTGACACGCTTGTAATGGGTCACTGGTATTCACAGCTTATCAAGCAACTGTTGTGGGTTAAAAACAGCCTTCCTCCAGCCCCTCCTTGAATTTCAAAACTCTTACAGTGGTTTGCAGAGCACTACCTGTTTACTTTCCATTAAGCAAAGCAACACAGTGCGGACTGGTATCTGGCTCATGTGTGGGTTACGTGAAGATGCACAGTAACAGTTAGCTTAAACCAAACTGGTAAAACAGGTTTTGTCTTATTTGCTCCCCTGGCTTCCTGTTTCCACTGACCCTTCTGTGTCCATACCATGGCCGTGTAGCAGTCTGAACAGGGCTTGCATTTTAGCTGCATCATGTCCCTATGTGGCTGTATGGTTGCTGGTCCTGACGCAGAGGAGGAGTTGAGAACCCTTGTTCTGGGGCAGAAAGGAAAGTGGGCTGGTGGCAGCAAAATCTTTTTTTTTTTTTTTTTTAACCTACTCCTTTAGGCTGAAGTTACCTGTGCAGGCATGTATTGTAAGATTGGATTTTTTTAATGCTTCTGGCCGGTGAAAAAGCTCTTGTTTTGCACTGTGTAATACAGCCCTCCATGTTTAGGTAACCTACAGGATTGTCCTGTTAAATAAAAAGGATATAATGTGAATTGGTAGATGATGGGTACATCCATATGGACAGGAGCAGGCTGCTGTCACTTGCCACCTTCATTTGTACTTTAAAGTCTAACCTCCAGTGCGCTTGCAGCAGTAGGAAAACCAGTTAGTTCCAGGTGCAAGGCTGTGTTTGCACAGGGCTGCATCCATGGGAATTAGGGTTTTTAAAAGAAGAAATCCAGAGGACTAAAATACAAACAGTTTGTTTCTGCCCACAGTTCTGCAGTTAGTGCTGGAACTGTGATTTTTTTTTTTTTTTTTTTTTTTTAATACAGTCAAGAGAGTAGCCGCAAGGCCCCCTCCTTAGGTCATGTTCCCATATGTAGTATAAGCATGGTTGTGCTGAGTCCGGTGGAAGGTTTATCTGGTCCAGGAGCCCTCTGACAGCTGCCAATAACAGATGCCTGGGGAAGGGCATTAGAACCTGCAGGCATACTTTACCTGAGTACTCATTGCTCTCTTCTCCTGTCCTTTTCACTGTCTCCATGGTAGTCATAGTGTCCGGTAGAGTATATCTTCCTCAGTCATCCTTTCCAAAGCCTCATGAGTATTTAATGTTTAATCTCGTCTCATATGTTTAGTGTTTCTTTGCACATTTTCTAGTTCAAGTATCTTGTTTTCAAGACAGGACTCTGCTAAAGATTGTACAACAGCACATTGATGTTTCTATTTTGTTCCTTTCTCTCTCACTCTTCTTGCTTTCTGACTGCTATTGAACATTGGGGTGATAAAATTCAAATTTTGCTTTCTCTGTCTCGTGTGTACTAATAGCTCTCCATACCTCTGCCTCTGCAGTTAAGTTTCTTTCTATGTGTGCATTGCTTTGTGTTTATAGCTGTTGCATCTAACCTGTGAAATTATTGCCAGCCACTCAGGATTTACTGTTCTTTTGTGGTCAGCTTTTCTTTATCTGACATTGAATAATCTGTTATTGATGATAACCATTTACTGTTTTGCTCCCATCAGTTTTGGGGTTTTTTTACATTTTGCTCTTAATACCTCAAAGCTTTGTGGCTGGCCAGTTGTTGCTGGTTGCTGCTACATATGGCTGCTTGTCACCTTTTATGTCTTCATTGCTGAGCAAATATGGCAGGCACCAAGTTTCATGCAGGTTAAGAGCACAAATGACTCAGACACCCTCCAAAGATGTGTCCCTCTGTTAGCCAGCAGGATGAATTTTTCTGTCGCTGCGTAAAAATGCAACTTCAAACACATCAATCCTGAAGGGGAGATCAGCCAGCAAATGACCTCAGGCTGCACTATCCTGGTTTTCCTTTCTTCGTGGGCATCTTTTCTGAACTTCTGGAAACCCTTGTCCCCCAGGCTTTTGAACTGGATCTCAAGGATGCTGAAAACCCTCTTTCTCACCTGCCCTCTTTCTTCCTCATCTCTCCCCAGGAAGCCAGTGCCCTGTCTTTCTGCCATGCTTGCTAGTTGGTAGCATGATAAAGCAGGTAACCAATTGGCTTTGAAAATAGCCCCTCTCTTCTGCCAGTTCTGGTCCTCAGTGACTTTTGAGTCCACTTACCTGCAGAAACTGCCTGCAGCCTTTGGAGAGGTCACACAAGCATCAGATCTGGCACAGGGTTGGGTTATTTGAGCATGGTCTTCGGAGCAAGGAATGGAGACTAGGACCTTCCTCTGGTAACTTCAGGCAGTTGTATTAACTCAAGCTATCCCACGTAACCTTATCTTCAGTTGCGTGAAGCTGGTGATATAGCAGGAAATTAACCTTTGGCAAGAGGAGGAGGAATGCCCCTTTTGGTAGTGGTATGGATTGATGCCGAAGTGGAGGAGATGCATAAACAAGGTACAGGTCACACTTGGGGACAGGTAACACTCAGGCACTGATTTAAAAAAAAAAAAAAAAAAAAAAATAGACTTTGTGTCAGGAGGAGCCTTTAGTCTGCTTGTGGGAATGAGTCATACTCAGGACTGTGAGGTCTTTTCTAAGGTCTTATGTGCTGAAGCATACACAGCAGTTTCTTGCACAACGCTGGATTCTGTGTTTCTGCGGCTGTTAACGTAACCAGTGCTCAGCCTAGTGTTTCCGCGGACTGGGGGAGTGTTTATGATTAGACCACTAGGTATTTCCCTTTCAGTATCTCTATAATGTGGTGTTCACTGTACATTCAATGGAATGTACTCTTGTGGTTGCCTTTTTTGTAACCAGATAGATCAAGAAAAATTAAATGGACAGCGTGAGCTGGTTCACCATTCAGTTATTCAAATGCTTTCTTCACGCAGGTGTAGTAAATGTAGACTGATGTACGTCTGGCTGCCCTCCTTTCTTTTCTTAACTCTGCCATACATTTTTGTTGAAAGGGAGAATACTTTAGCTGCACACTGAAGTGAAAAGCTACTTCACAACGGATAGAAATTGAATTAAAAGAGCTATGTTGATTAGTGAATTGGCTCCAAAAGGTACATTCAGTGCTGCTTCTTCACTAAGATAATTAACGTTGTTTTCATGACTGTAAACAGTGCATTGTTCTTCAGAGAAACCCACATAGTTTATTGATTTTATTTTTTTTTTCTGGGTTTTTTTAATGTTTTTCTCCCTTTTCTGCCAGAATGGAGTCATGTCTGGATTGATGCAAATGCTGCTTCTGAAGGTTTCTGCCCACATCACAGAACAGCTGGGAATGGCCCCAGGAGGAGAATTCAGGGAGGCTTTCAAAGAGGTGCGAACTTAAAATGTTTTTTCTAAAGTCAAACTACTGGCCTTTTACTCCCAGAGTTGAACTAAATAAAACCATTTGTTAGTGACTAGAAGAAAGCACAAGTTGTCTTCAGCTTTGGAGTGTACTCAAAGTGCAGAGGTTTGTAGCCGTAAGTGGCATGAAAGCAACTTCAAAAAGGCTTCACACAATAAGGGTTTTTCCTGATGATATTTCTGATGGCATTTGTTTTAATTTCATTAATAACTTATTTATTTTGTTCCTATTAAATAATTGTTTCTGAATTCTGGATATGGATTTTGGTCCCACCATTGGTGGTGTAAAGGTTTCAGGCTGTGAAAACAAACTCTAAACCATTAATGAGATCTAACACGTTCATCTGGAAAGAATGTTCAGGGAAGTAAAATGTCTGACTGGTCTGCTAGTCCTATCTGGTGTTTTTACATTCCTTTTTGTACTACTGCCAGCTGTGATACTGGGAAGTAAATAGTAGCTGGACTTCTAGTGTATATCACTGGTACTCTTTCTTTGTCTGGGAATACTGAGACACTATTTTCACTGTATGTATCCACCTTGCAGAATGTATCTTGCTACTTTAATGTAAATTAAGTACTAGTAGGGAAATCTGGGAGAACATAGCTATCAAAAATCTGGAATAATTTGGTGTATGTATTGTTAAGAAAATTGTTTCAAGGCTTATTTTCCTCAGCATTCCAGACCAGAGTGAAACCTTTTTAAGTGTTTCCCATTTTAAGTGGGAAAGGGGAAAAAAATATGTATATATTAGCTCTGTCCTGCTGTAAAGTGGTTGTTTGAAATTTTTAAACAGAAAGAATTTTCTAGAAATTCTGTACTGTGGTAACATCAGTCACTCTAAGCTACAGCAAAGTGTCACCTTGCATTGTCGTGTGGTATCTGGCATCAGTTCTTGTTTTATAAGTTCCTTCTCGAATACATTTTACCATGGCAAACTGATAGGTTTGTGATGCTGACAAATCCTAGGTAAAAGCAAAATGAGCACAGTCATTTCACCTTAGATTTTATTCAGACTCAGATACATATTGAGCTCCATCTATTCACTTTAAGTAGTCATAAGCAGCAGCTTTCTTTTTAGGTAAGAGTAACCTAAAGAGGGTGGCATTACAAATTAATGTTTTTACTGTAATACCCACTGCATCTTGTAGCTGAGGTATTCCTTTATAAAGTAAATTTGAAATTTTGAAATTTTATTAATTGCAAAGCCAAAATATTTTTTGATGTTGAAGTATGACACTACTTGCTCTTGTTTAAGATACCTTGTATAACACAATAAAGCAAACATTATGATGTACTGTGCTGCAGTATGAAATGTTGACGAGTGATTTGTATCTTCACTTTCAGGCCAGTAAAGTACCTTTCTGTAAATTCCATCTTGGAGACCGACCCATCCCTGTTACATTTAAGAGAGCAATTGCTGCACTGTCTTTCTGGCAAAAAGTCAAGCTTGCCTGGGGCCTTTGCTTCTTATCTGACCCAATCAGGTATGAATAAGCATCCCGTATGTTTGTGGGGGCGAACTGTTCAATTTTTCAGTTTGACTTTAGTACGAGCTGGAAGTCCTCAGTACCCAGCCTGATGTAGTGAAACTTGAAGTTAGTGAGGAGGATAAATACACAAACTACCCTGTAATAATCCATATTTTTTAAAACAAAGCTACTTTCTGATCTTGTTCCAGCTCTTTCTTTAATTGTCTGTTGATACATTACTTCCAGGTGAAGTGAAAGATTTGGTGCTGGAGAATTCCTAGTGTACTTAAAAAAAAAAAAAAATATTTTTTTCTTTTATTTTCATGCTGAAAGTAAAATCTTTCCCACTACTGTGTGTTGATATTGTAAATGAAAGAGAGTAGGGCCTCAGTATGCTAATTTATACATCCTTAAGTTTTCCAAAGGACATGGGCCTGCTGTGCTAAGTTGCGTCTAGATCAGGGCAGCTTACGAACTGAGTTTGCTGTTTGAGCAGATTTTTGGAACAAGAGAAAACATTTAAAGTCTGTGAACAACATGTGGACTCTTAATGATTATGGCCTTTTTAAAGGGACATAGTTAGGAACTTTTTTTGCCTAACAGAAATACTTCTCAGACAGCTATTCTCTTGTTCGGTTTGGTTTCCCCTGCCCTTCAGGGGAAGCAAACTTTGTGCCAAGTGTGCTTCTTATTTCCTTCTGGCCACAAGTAGGTGAGCAGTAACGTGCTTGCACTGGGTGAGAACACGTGCACAGCTGTCCTCCTAAATTCAATCTGCTTTTACCAGACTTGCAGTGGTCAGAGGCTTGCCAGAAATGGTTTCCTCGTGCACGTGGTCCCTGAATCTCAGTGCCTTTCTGATACTCAGACCAGAGATCTGCACAGCTCATGAAGTGATCTATGGTATTTTTTTCAGGCTTTTAAAATTGGGTGAGGGCTCAAGCTCTAGTCAGGTCAATCAAACCTTCTGGTGTCAAGTTTTAGCATTTACTTAATTGTTGTTTCCTGTAAATACTTGCCGTTACATTCATCTGTAAAATGAGTTTGACCCGCTTTCAATCCATTAACTACAGTTCATGCACAAAATAAGTTTCATGCTAGTATGAGACTGGTAAATAAGAAAAGTATTTGCAGGCTTCTGGGGGGCATTGGAGGATGTATTTCTCTGCAACTTCTCCCATTCTTCTATTCATCTTAGGAACATTTTGGTTTTCAACTGCAGTATTAAGATAATTACAGTACACACTAGCTTTCCCCTGAAGTTTGCACATAACGTCTCAGTTGTCCTACAATTGATTGATTTTTAAAAATAACATGTAGGTAGGAGCTTAAAAGGAAAGGAAGTTGGGGGGTGTTTTGCACTCAGCCATCAACATGAGGTTCTACAGAAAATGGAGTAATAATTAAACATCAAATTTGTGTCAGTCTGGTGCTTCTGCAATCTGTTGAAAGCTAGCAACATATTTCTCATTTTGGTTGCCCCTGTTGACATTTGTAGTGTCCTTTTAATCTTGGAAACTAAAGAAAGCAGGTTTGCCGTCATTCTTCACTACATAGTGGTGCAAAACCAGATGATTCTGTTGCCACAATCTATGACTGTACCACAGCTGTGGGTGCAAACAGAAGGTTAACAGTACCCATAAAAAGTATAAAAGCTTATTAACATTTACTCCTGCAGTTTTTTATTTTATTTCCTGCCCATTTCCTATTCTTCTGGTCAGGGAATTGATTTATAACTTTG
>NW_009648043.1:2754494-2772233 GCF_000708025.1 Charadrius vociferus
CCCTCAGACTATGTGTTATGGTGTGCGCTTTTTTTTTTGTTCCTTAAATAGAGCCTCTGTGTGCTCAGTGATCAGATCTGCTTCCTCAGGGGTGCTCCGTGTTAACTCTTCTAAGCTTATTAATATATACTGGAAGTGGGGCACTGTGATAACTATTCCCTTTGAAGCCCTGGTGCTTTTGCTCAGTTGAGTTGTCAGCTTTCAAACTGGGAAGGGTGAAAATCCAGTTGCACTGCCTACAGGCAAGTGACCTCTCTTCTTTCCCTTTCCCTCACTGTAGAGGCATTGTTAGGTGTCCAGTTTTACAGGTTTAGGGAGATAGTTTTGCTTTTGGAGGGAAGAGCTGAGGGAGGAGAATGGGTTTAGGTGAATAATGTGTATAATACCCAGTTGTTTTTGTTCATCGGTTTGTCTGTATTGAGCTTTAAAAGCATAACAGATACTGAGAAAACTTACCTTTCTTTCAGTAAAGATGATGTGGAGAAATGCAAACAGAAGGATTTACTGGAGCAGATGATGGCAGAAATGATTGGAGAATTCCCTGATCTTCATCGAACGATTGTCTCAGAACGAGATATTTACTTGACCTACATGCTGAAGCAAGCAGCAAAGCAGATAGAACTACCTCGAGCCTCAGAAAGTAATTGTTTTAAAGCATATATTGTAACCAGCAACGTGCTCTTTGTGTATTAGTTCAAAGTTCAGTTCTTCTCAGGAAATCTGGGATGTTCTGTTTGTGTGTGCCACATCTTACTTAAGATTACAGTGCTTAAAAAATCAAAAAGGGATATTACACTTCTGTTGCAACCACGTCAGGCAATAGACTCCAAAATATGATTCCTTTCTCATTGTGCTATTTTAAACTGGAAAATACTAATTAGCCTGACAATTTTTGAAAAAGACAGGCATCTGATATTACAGCACAGCATGGCACAGTCTAGGCTTATGTCATCTGTCTCACTTCCACCCTGTTATCTCACCAAACTAATTGTCACCACTAGCTTCTCAGGAACACATTTCTTGCTAAACTAATTACCTCTAATTTCAGTGTTCATCATACTTTGCTTACTATAAGTTGGGCTGCTAGGAGTCCTGATGATGTGGTGGTGATGATGAAACATGTGACTTGCATGTTTCAGCAAGGTATAGGCATAAGAATAACTGCATTTCTCTAGCCTTTGGAAGCATTTTGCTGCTGTGTGTGATCTGCATGCCCTTCCTATATATAAGCATACTGAGGTATGGGTTACCTCTTATTTGCTATCTTAAGAAGATATTGTTTGTTAATCAGTTCAGTGCAGACCTCTGGCACTGTCTTGTGATTGAAAAAAATGCAAAGTAATTGCACTTGTGTTCTTACATCTCCACTGCCTAATATTACCTTAATGCTGCCTTCATAAACTTTGTCCAAACACACAGTATTTCCTGTTGGCTCAGTTGATATGGCTGAAAAAGAGGCACGGATGCATTCAGTTACTTGGTCCAAAGAGCAGGCTGAAAATTTAGTTTTATTGTTGGTCCTGGCTGGGTCATGAGCCACAAGAGAAATTGCTTAGTAATTCCCCTGCTCTTCCTGCCTACTTTAAGTCTACCTTCTTAAAAGCTCAGTCTCTGGATCATTGGTTTAGTGAATGTCTGTGAAACTGGAAGGTGTTTATATGCATTATGAAGGGCTTAAAATAGAAGAAAAGATGCTCATGAGAGGCAAAAAGAAAAAAAAAAAAAAACGCAAATTATGTACTTAAGATTCATAGTAAAATACAAAACCCCACAATTCAAATGAGCAGAAATTAGGGCATGATCACCGTTGTCCAAATCATTTGCTATTGTAGGGACATACTAAAGGGGAATTCCTTGATGCTATTTGCAGGACTCAAATATATTTTTGGTCTGATAATATTACTAAACTACATCTGATTTGTTCCTAGCCTTTGTCTGACTGTTTTCCTGGGTGAATTCTTCCAAAGAGTTTGCAGATGAAACTTCCACATTTAGTTTTTCCGTCTATCTTTACTCCATGCAGAATATTCTGGGAGAGATAAAAGTTTCTTTCAGCATGTAAGTTTTAGACAGGGCTTTGAATCCAGCCCAGAAGCAGACAGGACCATACAGGTGGAGGCTGGAGCAGATGTGTGTTGAGGTGCTGTGCTCTGCCTCTGTTGTAGTTGCAGCTCTAATTTAGAGCAACCCTAGGACACTCTGAGAAAAGGCAAGTCCAAAGAAAAAACTTTGAAAATGTATATAATAGTTCTAATGTTTTTAACACAGGTTTTTTTCATGGGGGCAGAGTAGGCTGCTTTTAAATTTATTTTTTTTATTCATTCCTGGAAAAAATCAGAGGTGGATATCTAAAGCAGGACAGTAGGACTTGCTCACATTTTTTATTTGTGTATTATATTCACATATAATTTTCCCCATAGGAAAGCATCCTGATTACTATTACTTAAAAAGCTTTCTGTGAATTATTTTTATTGTGGTGCAGTGCCATTTTTTTTTCCACTGGGGAAGAGGCAGTCCCAAAACTTCCAGGAACATTTTAACTTCCCCTGGGTATTGTGGAATATGGATGGTAGGTGGGAAGTGAGGGTGAGAGCTGGTATGTGTTGAAGTGGTCTAATGGTGGCTGTCTGGCTAGCCGCTGCACATGAACAGTACATTTTTGCTGTTATTTGCTGAGGCCCAGTCTGTAACAGTAAACTTATCAAGGGGCAGGTGTGGTCTCTAGCACTGGTCTCCGATTTTTCATTTTGCTTGTTAGCCCAGGGTTTGTCACAAATTGAATGTGTACCAGCTGCCACTGTCCAAAGCGGAAAAAGAGCAGAAAGCTCTTCTGTTCAGGAGGCAGCAAAGACCAGGGCTGTTCCTGATGTGCAGTATGGAAACATGACCCACACAGGGAAGGAAATAAATTAATTTAACTTGCATCTGCTGAGCCTCTCACCCTAAGGCTGGAGTATGAGCTCTGACCAGGTCTGTTTACTGAAAGAAACATTTCCTGAAAATCCAGAAACTGTGCTGATTATTTTTTTTCCCAGAATTTTAGCATAAGAGGCAGTAGGTGAGATGAGTATTAACTTCTAGTATGTAACAGAATTTTAATATTTGGTAATAAAAGTCCCTAACCCTTGGAAAATTCTGTTTTGTAATTTCACACATTAACTATATTTATAGCTTGAAATTAGTTATTTTACTGATGTGTTCCTTTTTCCATCTTTCTTTCTCAGCTGAACCTAGGAAATATATCCCAGCTGTTGTAGTTGGTGTTGTTGGGATGGGTCACGTACCTGGAATTGAAAAGAACTGGAACTCTGACTTAAACATTCAGGAAATAATGAGGTAACGGTCATCCTTTCCTACGTATTGATGTAATAGCTTCTCTTGCTCAAAGTCAGAAGTAATTGGTTCGTTTGGGGGTTTTTTTGGTTGTTTGTCACAGCTTGAAGAAACATCACAACTGTCATCCCTGCCCCATCAGTTTACTGACTTGCTGTACAGTGCTTGGAGATCTTACAGCAGAGGAAAAGAAAATATCAAAGGAAAAAAAAGTAAATAGTTGGATGTCAAGGGAAATAGAAATGAGAAGATGCCTTTCTCTAGAAAGAAAACCTATTGATTCACATTTAAGGCTTTTAGAATGAGAATTCAAATGAGGTCTGTAGAAGATGGTGAAAACAAAAACAGACTTCTAGTCTAGCTTAGGTAAATACAAACTTCTGCATTCAAACCCCTTGTTGTGTCAGGGCACTGCTGGCTCTGGCAAGTTTGCTATCACAGTTGCTCATAACCTATTATTTTTAACTCTATATAAAAGTAATAGTATGTTTTAATGTGTATACCTAAATATGGTCTGATTTAAGCCATGTATCTGGAGAACTCTTGCTCCAAAGTACCTATTAAAATAGATGTGTGTGCTTTGTAAAAGAAGGAATTGAAGAACCAAAATGTTCATACATACTGTATGTATGCTGTAAAGCCACAAAGGTCAGGACTTCAGAAATGTAGGAGGGATTATAGTATGACCTGGTGATACAGGTATGTGGTGGCTTAGGATAATGGAGCCTTTCAAATATTGGTACAGTGTCTTATCGCATCTGTTTACTGTGTTTATTTAAGCACCTCACCGGCTGTTCCTGTCTCATGAGAGGCTGTGAAAAACAGAGAAGACTGCGCCATAGCTAAATGGTGTATTTAGGCATCTAAAGTATGATTTAGGCTTTTGGTGTCTGGATCAAAGAATGCAATGTACAGAAGCCCTGCCTAGCCATTTATAAGTCTGTCTCAAGACTAAGCCTTTCCTGGAGTCACAAACTAGACATCCGTATTCCTCTACACCCTTGCAAATAACCTGTAAAATGAGGTTGCCCAAATCCCTGTAATTGTAGCGTTAATGTTGGTTGTGTTGTTGACATTACAGAACTGAATAGCCCAAAGCCTGACCACATGCCTTCAAGTTTACACAGAGGGTCTTTTTCGTCAAAGTTTAGGCTCTTGAACTTGATTGTCTACAGGGTTGAGCGCACCCTCGGCAAGTTTGCTGATGATACCAAGCTGTTTGGTGAGGTAGACACGCTGTAGGGAAGGGATGACATCCAGAGGGACCTGGACAGGCTGGAGAGGTGGGTCCAAGCCAACCTCATGAAGTTCAGCAAGGCCAAGTGCAAGGTCCTACATCTGGGTCGGGGCAATCCCAAGCACAAATACAGGCTCGGCGGGTTATGGCTGGAGAGCAGCCCTGAGGAGAAGGACCTGGGTGTGCTGATTGACCAGAAGCTCAACATGAGCCAGCAATGTGCGGTCGCAGCCCAGAAGGCCAACTGTATCCTGGGCTGCATCAAAAGAAGTGTGGCCAGCAGGTCAAGGGAGGCGATTCTGCCCCTCTACTCCACTCTCGTGAGACCCTAACTGGAGTACTGCATTCAGCTCTGGAGTCCCCAGCATAAGAAGGACATGTACCTGCTGGAGCGTGTCCAGAGGAGAGACATGAGGATGATCCGAGTGCTGGAACCCCTCTCCTATGAGGAGAAGCTGAGAGAGTTGGGGCTGTTCAGCCTGGAGAAGAGAAGGCTCCGGGGAGACCTTGTTGTGGCCTTCCAGTACCTAAAGGGGGCCTACAGGAGAGCTGGGAGGGACTTTTTATTAGGGCATGTAGTGATAGGACAAGGGGGAATGACTTTAAACCGGAAGAGGGCAGGTCTAGAATAAACATTAGGAAGAGATTTTTCACTTTAAAGGTGGTAAGGAACTAGAACAGGTTGCCCAGTAAAGGTGTGGATGCCCCATCCCTGGAGGTGTTCAAGGCCAGGCTGGATGTGGCCTTGGGCAGCCTGGTCTAGTGGGAGGTGTCCCTGCCCATGGGACTCGATTTTCAAGGTCCCTTCCAACGTAAACCATTCTATGATTCTATGATTGTTTTTACTGTGCCAGTGCCATAATGAAGTGGAAGGGTTACCAGTATCTTTCATGAGACATTAATATTCCATTAACTTGAATTTCTAAAATAATATGAAGCAAATGACATTCATAAGTTTACTATATTTGAGACTCGCTTCTTAAATTTTTTTTTACCATGCATGCTGTTGTACTGCAGTAGCAGAGCAGAGTTACGTGGGGTTTTTGTGTGTTAGTCTTTGTCACCTCTCTAAGGTGAAAAGTTCTTAAGACTTTTACAGGTATTTAGTTAGGTTTTACAAGTTGCAAAGCAATCTTGGAAATCATCTGGATAGAAACATATACATTTCTCAGACTTCCAGTTTTTAAGTTCACGTATAGAACCTGACTCTGAGCAGACTTTACTGTTTGCTTCAGATTGTTATGAATTGGGTTTTTTGAATAGAGAAGCATGTAAGAAGATGTAAAGGGATGCCTTTACCCCATCCTTTGTTGAATGTGTATGCTTTTTTAAAACTCTTCCTGTATATTCTCTTAATATGCAAAATCTTACCAGTAATAACTTTGCCCTAGTTTGAGCACATAGATCTAAACTCAGTTGAGTTGTATCCTAATCTCAGCACATCTCACCTGGTTTGAGCGTGCCCATCATGTTTCTGCACTACTGTAACTGATTGCTTCTGAATGCATTAGAAATATTTTCTAGATATAAATAAATGAGAACTTGTGGCTTCTTTGAAACAACATGCCTCTCTGCCGTCTGTGGGAGGATTATCTGAGTTGCAGCGTGGGCCTGCTGTGGGTGCAGGGCCAGCTGAGCTACTTCAGAGCCCGATAGTGAAGGTGCAGGGCTGTGTGTGCGTGTGGCTGTGCTCTCAAAGCCAGCTTTATTTTGAAGGTAATATTAACTGTTTGCTTCGTACACTTAATAATACTGCTTGAAGGTAGGAGTAGACTTCTGGTGCGCCTGTTGTCCTCTGCCCTCCTGGTTCCAGGTGGCCAGTGCAGAGACTTCCAAGTGGCCCTGTGAAAATCTCAAAGCCAGCAATACCTGCCAGAGTGGAGACAGCTTCATGCGAAGCCTCTCCGATTTGTCTGCGCTGTCCTTTTTGGAGCTCTGGAGGCCAAGAGTACTGCAGGGGCGCAGGCTTTGCATGCTCATGCTGGGAGCTGCAGCCGGGTTGGGAAGTCTGCCTGGCACCCAGGGGTACGCCTTGCTGAAATACCCCCCCCAGTCTGTGCAGGGGCCAGCCTGGCTCCAGACGTACCCCTTCTGGCCACACAAACCTGGCCAGGTCCTGACACACGTTATCCAGAATATCCAAGCTCTGTTCTCCTCCATTGCCCTGAACGACAGTGAGTTGACTGTACAGGTGTTGGACTTAGGCTCCGTCCTGTGTGTCTTCTGACGTTTGTCTCTGTGCAGAGATATGCATGGTAATATTATAAACAGTTCAACAAACAATATATTAACTTCTAGTATTCTTCAATAAGTGTTGATGTTGTCTGTTGTTTTAATGGGGTGATGGCCGAGTCAAGGTCCGTAGCCATTAAGAGTGGCATCACACGTAAGTGGAAAAAGCTATATTATAATTTGTTGCTGTTGTTGTTACTGTTTAATTTGGATGTAGCCCTTGAACACGAAAGAATACATTGTTCGTTCAGGACACATCTGTTACCTGAAAGTCTCCTGCACTCTAAGGGGAATGGGAGAAAAGATCTTTCTTTTGATTGGAAAATGCCTGTTTTTTCCAGCTATGCAGGTGTTAACATTGTTTCGTATCTTTTTGCTTCAGTGTGCCTCCTCCGTCAGCTTCAAGTAAGATTTTCAAATTTGTCATAAAAGCAACAGTATTTGGACTGATGGGATATGGCTGCTACCGAATAGGTCAAAGGACAGTTCAGTTTATTCTCTCGATGCCAGCAGCACAGAGCTATCTTCAGAAGCTGACAGAAATAAGGTCTCAGCATTGAACATCGAGTGGAGGCACTACGTGAAGAAGGTGGCTGAAAAAGGGTGATAGAGGCAACAAATGTGAACTGGACTGAAAGAAGAGGCAGATGAGGATCCTAGTGAGGGGTGATTGATGCTGAACAACGCTGAATCACTGTATAATAAAAGATTTTATACTAAAGTTACACCAGCTATGATCTAATGAATAGGTTTGGTACCTGGTAAGTGTGTTGCATGAAACCACGTGATTCCAGATTGAGGTAAAAGAAATATGTACGCAAATATATATATATTATATATATGCATACTGTATATATAATATATATTACTGATGATGTAGTACAGACAGCTTAAAGAGTGTATGTTCATGACTTCTTTTCCAGAGGAACAGAACAACACGAAGTAACTTAAATCGGCTGCATCTGCTTCGAAGTTCAGGGACACTTGTCTTGAGTGATTCTTAGCTTTTTTTCCTTAGGTATAATAATACCTAGTGGTTGTTTCTGGTGCCAGACACTTTTACACATAATTTAGAAGAACATCTTCTCAATGTGTGTTTTATACTTAAAACATTTAGGCTTTTTTAAACTTAAGAGCTTTCCAAAAATTTCAGAATTGTACAGGCTGTCATACGTACACTGCTCAATTTTTTTACAAGCCTTACTGAAGAACAGGAACGTTGCCTTTAGATTGCATCCCTTGTTACCACCACCAGTTGAATTGTCTTTCTCCTGCATAGAGAAGGTATAGCTGCACCATCAGAATGCAATGTGGTTTGTGTCAGATGTTTACAGGACACTGTGTTCCTTTAGATTAGCTTATTTAAACTGTATTATTTAGCCAAATCCTGCTGGATTCAGTATTGTAAATTTAAGAGACTAGAACTACTGTACAATTTACTTTTGTTTTTCAGACCTTTCATTATTGGGACAAGAAGTCTGGAATTGATAGTACCTGCCCCTCATTTTTGATACATGAAAATATTTTATTTATCACTGTAACTTCTCAGTGGATTAATATGTTAATCTATTTAATAGAAAAGCAGTGTTCAAATTAGTTTGTCAAACTAGCTGTAGCATTTTATTTGGATTACCTGCTATTTCCACACAGAATTGTGGGTACTTCAGACTGCTGTGATTTTCTTTGTTAATTATCCAGGACAGCCATCCATCATTTGATCTCTTTTATTTTATTTTTTTTTTAATCCTAGGTTCATATTTCATAGGATATTTTTTTTGTACCCTTTATACAGGATTTTCAGTGATTGTAAAGTGCCCTCTGCAATCAGCTAGTCCCAGTTCAACAATATAAATAACTGTAATTGTCATATCAAAGTTTTAACCTGATACATTTGAATAGAAGAGTCCCATTTGCTCCTTAGGCTCATATAAGGTTGCTCATCGCTTAAAATGCAGTTTTTATCTGTATTAATTTCTTTTGGGAATGAAAGATAGGAACCAGTGCGTGAGGCAGGAGGAGAAGGTGGTGATGTGTTGTGTTTCTTTGTTGTTTTCAGTTGGTTCAATAAAATCAACAAACTGCTTTTAGTAGGGTATATTTCCAAAGCCTTGTGTTGGAAATTGTCCCATACAGTCCATTGTTTTCTGAAAGTATGTACATGTATCTTCTGTGCAGTGTTGTCTTTTTCAAGCTTTTTTAAATGAAATTAAGGGTCTAATGCTCCTCTCTGTGATGGCATTGACTTTGCTGGGAGCTGGTCTGTCCATGCAACCTGATGCTTTTTCTGCCTTGCACTTTGAAAATTTTATGAGTCCCAGTGCAGCAAATCATTTAAGTGCATGTTTATCTTTAAACCTATTAAATCTAACCTAATCCTGCAGAACTCTTAAAACGATGCTAGGTGCTTTTCTGGATCTGGGCCTTACAGTTGTGCAGGGAATAAACCTTAGCAAATGAGAATGGCAGCAATTCACGCTTCTTGGACACAAAGTGCAAATGATAATACAGAATAGAGTGGAGGCAGGTCCTTTTATTTTCCATCTATTAGTGCTTAAGAAACCACTAGCCATCTCTAGCAAGAGGAAAAGCAGCGTTTGTAAACAATTTATAGAAGACTAAAGTGACTGCCTGAATTTTGATTCCTGATTATTTTTTTTTTAAAGGTTTAATGCATTGTTTACATTTAAGCAGTCCTATTTGAATATTACATTTTATGTACATTTTTAAAAGATGAAAGCAAAAGCTTAAGCTCATTCTTCTCCTGGCTTTACAGACATACCAAAATATTGTTTTGTTGGTTGTCTTTTTGAGAATTTTTAGCTGGTAGAATTCAATATATCGATGTTTTGCTTTAAGTTATCTACGGATTTTTAAGGTATCTGCAGATATTTTAAAAGTTCTGTAGATCTTTGATATCTGTGCTCAGGTAATTTTACACAAAGGAAAACAAATATAAGGTAAATTTTAGATATGAGCCTTAAACTTGGGTGGGACTAATGCTAAATGATTGTCATGGAGCATTCTTGCAGACTTAAATGTCTTACGTGTTTTAGCCAGAAGTGTAAGTTGTCTATTCATTACTCACTTATTCTCTCCCGTTAATACCTTGAGCCTGTAGTTTCACTCTTTTTTTTTTTTTTTTTTTTTTTTTCTTTTTTCCACAAAGCATATCAGCAGATTCTTCAAGGAACCTGTTTGTGGACGTAGAATTTGCAATTTATCTTCCCACTATTGCAAACTGGCAGACCATATACATGCACTGGTTACTCAGTGGTCCTGGAAAGCCTGATGAATTTGCAGAACTAACAGTCCTATGAATCCGTACACAAATGCTCAATGTTGTATATTCAATGTGTTTTACTATTTATGTAACATAATCAGTGTTTTGGGTCCATTCTTTTCTGTTCTAGTCAGTCCTTTCAGTGTTAACAGCATCCTGTAAAATTTAAATATATGTTGAATTGTCCCAGCCCCGCCTCAACCTTATGAAGCCATATTGTATTTTTTTGGTGACATGTACATCTGTTTTATGCATTTGTACATGCGATGTAAATCTGAAGTATTTTTAACAATGTGTGCCTTTACTCTAAAGTGATTTAAAGTAAACAGCAGTATGTTCTATGATATAAAAAATAAAATATTTTAACCACCATTTCTGTTTAAGGCATTTATTTTCCTTATTAATGAGTGTTTCTGTTGAGAGCAAACACTGGTTAGCTAGGTCTAGGACATGGTAATTTCACCATCTAACACATTTTTCTGAACAAGAATGTCAGTTGGAGTAAATACCTCCCACTGAGGGGCATCAGAGCGTAATGCTGAAGCAGGGAAACTAGTTTCTCTACCCACCATATGTAATCGGTTAAGAGGAAAGGATGAGTTTCCCTGCCCTGCGTAACAAGCAGGGAGACTGACTTCTCAACATGAGTACCTAAATTCAGAGTCCAGAGTTGGGCATGGTGAGTGGACATTTTTTTGTTGTTGTTGCTTTTCTTTTAATATCTCTCCAGTGCTCAGTCGTGCAAGGAGCTGATGGCCTTAGTCCCAGTCCCCAAAGCGCTCAAACACTGGTCTAATGTCAGGGACAGTCACTTGTACTTACAGTGCTGTCCTCTGCATGGGAATTAAAGACCCTTTAAGGGGAAAAAGGTGTTGAATTAGTCACAAAAAGAGTTTAGTCTTTCAAATGGAGCCAGGTAAATCAATATGACCATTACTTTTTTTTTTTTAAAAAAAAAAAAAAGCTATGAATAAAAAGACCTTGTATTCATACTGAAAGTAAGTATATATGATAAGCTGTATTCCACACAGATAATGTACCAGCTGAATAGTCTGCTCATTGTACGCTTTGTCCGTCAGTAGTCCATACTTCTGATGGTATGTGTGTGGAGCAAAGTGCAGTCCTGTTTTCCTTGGTCAGGCAAAGTTCCCTTCGGTGGCACTTGGAGCCGTGTCTGCAAAGAAGTGCTGGGTAAGCTATTTAGGTGGGGGGGAAAAAAGTTTTAAATGCTGTAGTCAAATAGTGTCCATGGGACTGGCAGATGTCCTGCTGCACAGCATATCGGCTCCCGAGCACTGCTCAGTCAGGCAGCCCCAGTTTGCACATGCAGCAGCTGCCCGCTTTCGGAGTGTCTTGTTCACCGTCATGTTTATGATATGTCTTTTCTATACCAAATTAAAAAAAATTGGTTTTTCAGGTGGATTGATAGTGCGCAGATTTCCACTGGAAGCTGTTTTTCTGTGTATTGTAAAACATCTAAAAGGTAGCAAGAAATACCAAATTATCTCAAAGTGCCAGGCAGTAGTGGGAACTACGCATGGAAAAGAAACAACACACTGTCACTGTAACTCTAAGATACTCATGTACCTACTTTCCTGTTCCTTTCTAAAACTTGAAATAAACTTTTAATTTTAGACTTGAGTGTTTTGGGAGTGATTTTATTGCAAGATTTGGGGTTTTTTAAGTATTTGCAGGAGAAGAGTCGCTTTTCTGGCTCTGACTGATTGACAGACCAGTGTGGTGCTGAGCCCTTTCAGGTGGCTGTGAAGATGTGTGGGAAGACATCAACCACAGGACACAAGTAGCTCCAAAGATGCAAAGCTGACATCGGTCTGACTGTTCAGGTGAAAAAATATAACTGCTGTGCATATCCCCACAGCAGCAGGGCTTTTGTGTCCATTTGTATGTGAAGAGGGACGGGGAATAGCTGAAGCAGCAAAAAATTCAGCAGGTCCTAGTTGGAGATGCTGGTGGGGGGGTTGTCTAATTATCCCCTTAATTATCCCCTCCCCTGTTGCTTGCCATCCACCTGCTGCAATCTGGCCAACTGGGAGCAAATGAAGCTTTCTATACTCCGGGGAGGTGACAGGAGTGAAGATGCACCATACTTGGTGCTGATGCAACAAGACTGATGCATGAGGGAAAGTGAAAAGAATCAGATTTAAAAAAAAAAAAAAAAAAAAACAAAACCACAAATCCACACCTCTGTTATATACTTGTTTCAGTAGGTTGTGTCCCCTCCCAGCTCTTTCACTGGTAAAATGTCCCTGCTTTTAGCAACAGAGATGATTCACAAACTGGGTAAAGTAATTCAGAGCGACGTTTTGATTAGAGCACAGTGGTTAATGCATCGTATCTCTGCAGCGCCTGAACCGCACACCTGCCATCTCCGGGGCCAGTGGGAGTATTTGTACAGTCGCCGGCGCTGTGCGTGGCTGAGGCTGGTGGGACAGCGCGGTGCTCTGCCTTCACGTGAGTGCAGCAGGTTCCCAGGTGTGCACCACCTGCCAGCGAGCATCTTCCCTCCACCTCCCTGCATCTCCTGCCCTGCTCCGATCCCTGCGCTGTCTCTCGCCCCGTGATTATAGCCCCAGGTCTTTGGAGCTGAGACCCAGTGCTGCGGCTTTATTTTGCATTCTGATTTAGCCGGAAAATACAAGTAATAGTAATAATTTAGTGCCATCTACCGACTGCAGATGGTTTACCCGGTATGTCTGGTTTTAAGTGGAGGTGTCTACCGGACCCTGAGGCTATTCTTCAGAGAAGGTAAGTGTGCATACCTCAGAGAGGTTTAGTTTTGACTCACCAATGTGGTACCCGCTGTTAACTGAAACGACACAAACCAGGAGTGAATACTTACTGACTTGTAGTATACACCCATTTCTCTCTCTTCCGTGTTGATGCTCAAGAGGCAGATTCATGATTAATTGGCAATGTATTAACCTTCACTTAAAAAAGTGTCTGCCAAAAAGCATGATTATGTTGCTTCTAGGGTACTTAATAGAAAATACAGAATTACATCGCTGGAGAAGAATGTCCTTATTACACCTTAATTTTACTCTTTTGTAAGAATCATAGTTTTAAAGCAATTAAAATTAGTGTGGATTGCTTCATTTGTGATGTTTCAAGGACAAACTTAGTTTGTCCATCATGTAAGACCCAACCTCAGCACCCCTTTACTCTCGTATTTTTGTTTGTTGCCTTGAGAGACTGCTGCTCTTCTAAGGCAGCTAGAGACTCTCTGGGCTTCACACCCAAAACCACATCTACTGTGACCACCCTGGCAGGCTCTTGGTGCCACTCTAACATGAGGCACAGTGGGAAGACTCGGGGAACCCACAGTAGCCTTGATGGGTCATCACAGTTACCAGCAATTTCTGCCTGGCCACTGCACACACAGATTTCTACCTCTCTGACTCTGCACAGACAGGCCAGTAATGGCATTTGTGGCATGTGGTGGTCAGACCTTGCCCTACGCATGCTCTCTGGGATGCCCAGGCCTGTTAGAGGAAGGCTGGTGGCAGGCAGCACTCACCACAGCACAGACCACAGTTCTGTGACTGCGCCGAGGTGTGGCTCCCCTCTTCAGACCAGTTATCCAAGACACAACTGAGGCACACTCTTTATTGACTGGTGAACACACTCTGAGGAAACTAGCAAAACAGAAAAATAACCTAAGTACCATACCACTGACCACATTACATATTTACACAAACCGTAAGGCACAGCTATGAAGTTACAAGCTCTCAATTTCAGATCTAATGAATCTGACACACAGCCAACCCTCAGTGACAGTTTTTTAAGTCCCAAGGTGCAGGTTCGTCCCCTGATGCCACAATGGACAGCCAGAGACCCGATGGAGCAAGTCCAGCAGGTTATCCCAGGTGATGCCCTCCAGCCTCCCAGGACTTGAGTTTGCAGGTCAGTGTTGCTACCGGCTGTAGGCATCCACACTCCTACCATCAGCAGGAGCCCTCCGGTCTTTTTCAGTGGACTTCATACCTCATCCTTCGTTCTTTGGTATGAGGGCCCGCCTTTTCGCCACCTCCTCTCCTCCACCCAAATAAATAACCTGCCCCCAATTTCTTCCTCCCCGTTGGTCCTGGTTTTGCTACAGCCATACCTAACTGCAGTATTTCTGATGCCGTTACTCCGGCAGTCACAGCCTTACATGGTGTTACCAGCAGGGATACCCACTGCAGGCAGCCTGGCTCCCACAACTCCCCCAGGGTTGTCCCATTGGGTTTAGTTTACCTCCTGCAATTATTAGACACAACTATTCCACATTAGCCTTGATCCCCGTGCAAGCTGACCAAGTGCTGGCAGGACCTTATCTGGCAGTTTACATACCGGAGAGCAGCAGCAGAGGCACTCGTTTGTCACCCTTCTGCCAGCACTGCTGGGGCCTCAGCTCTGTGGGGCTATGTGCTCCAGCAAGACCTCTTGCTCACAAGCCACCCCGTGGTTTGCCTGACCTCCTCCGAGGACATTCAGACCACTCTGGGTGCTCATAAGCTCAATCCCTTCCAGCTGAAAGCCACCACAGCTGTTAGGCTCACAATGCACACAAGATGTTCAACTGGGCATATGAGCCCACCCTTTCCTTTTGAAACAAGCAAAGCATATATAGAAGAATAAACAGCATGACTTCTATCATAACTAATAACAAGTACAGGATTAAGTGCTGCATAGCAGTAGGTTTTGGAAACCAACCCATGGATATGTCATACCAAGGATGTTCAGTTCACAATTTCAGTTTCTGGCAGTTCCTTGCTTGTCAAGGTGGTCCTCAGGCTTGCAACATGTTGTCTGCTCTCTGGTTTTTCAGCTTCCTTCTGTATGCTGTCACATTGTCTGAACACCTCATTCCCAGCGAGGCCTCTCAGCTCCCAGAGAGATGTCATTAGTCCCTTGGTCTGGAGCAAAACCCTGCTTTTGAGAACAGGAAATGAATGTGTACTGCTAACAGATGTAATGCCGCATCTTCGGTCTTCTCCTGAAGCCACAGAGACCGTGTTATCCTCCCGCTCTCCCATTACAGGTGAGGTGGTGCATACACAGCCTGCGCTGTTCCAAAACACCACTGGCGTTCCCACACAGACTTGCTCCACTGACATCTGACAATATCCTCCTGTGGTCCACAACTGACTGTACAGAATTAGTATATGTTTCATTTAGTTGTCTGGTTGCAACAGCAGCTGGTGACACTTCCCTTGTAATATGGAATCTCTTTGCTGTACTACCCATGAGAAGAGAGCTAATCCAACTGAAAAAGCTGTTTTACTAGCTAACAATTGAGCTGGAGTACAACAGATTATTGAATTTAATCCCTTATAGTTTGTTGGTTTGGTTTTTTAACTTGGCAGTTGCTTTTACCATGTGCCACATTTGGTTATCCCAGGTAGTTACCACTGATGTTGCATCAAACAACAGTCTGAAGTTTGTTACAAATTTACCTTGTACATGATTCATAATTGCTGCCATTTGCACAGAATGAAATCACAGAATGGTTGAGGTTGGAAGGCACCTCTTGAGATCATATGGTCCAACCCCCTGCTCAAGCAGGGTCACCTAGAGCTGGTTGCTCAGGACTGTCTCCAGACAGCTTTTGAGCGTCTCCAAGGATGGAGACTTTGCAATCCTGAGAGGCACAACCCATGTACATGAGAGTCATGCTCTGGATGTATTCTGGAGTAGTTCATGCTTCACGTATCAATTCCCCATCTCTTTCCCCCATCTTACAGCACTAATATGGATACTGTCCTACAGGCTTGGTGGATACTTGTGGATGGTGTGATTTTAGTTTTGGACATGCTCAGCGGCCAAAACTAAATCTGTACAATATGAACAATTAAGAGCACATCACGCAGTACAGCCACATCCCCTTATTATTACACTGGTTGCAAAGGTACCATTTGTATCCCTTGCAACTTCTGTGGCTGACCTATATTGGGATCCAAGCTGAATATCTAATTTATTAGTTCCATCTTTTTGTCCAGTCCATGCTCTCTTATAGGTGAGATCAGTTAATACAAACCCTCCTTCAACCTCTTAAAGGGGCCCACGTAATCAGTTTGCCATGGCTTTTGTGGCACCCGCTCCCAGGGGTCAAAGGCACAATAACACAATGTGGATTTACAATTCACAGAATGGTTTGGGGTGGCCAGGACATTTAAAGATTGTCTAGTCCAACCCCCACGGTTGCAAGGGGTCTCCACCATCCACATACGCCACACTCCCGGACTTTGACTGAAATTGTGAAAACGGGGATTTAAAATCCCAATCTATTCAGACTTCATTGCACTCCCTGAGCTGTCTCGTGACTCGCCTGTGCTTCGGTACCATATGGGCGCTGGGATGGGAAGAAGGGGTTTCTGCCTGGAACCACCTCATACTCTTCATTTACTACCCCTGTTTCTGTTTTACTTTTAGACTCGCACTTCACTGACTTGGGGACTCCTTCAACCACTTCACCTTCTGAGGCAGCAGCACAATACAGTTTTCCCCTGGACAGATCTACCTTGAACTGAGACAGGAAATTCATTCCTAAAATGTTTGCCCCCCTTTTACCAGGATTATCCACCCATCCAAATTCCCTACCCACAACTGGCCTTCTACCTCTTTTCCGCTCATTTTTCCCCTTCTCGCTCCCAATATCTGAATGGATTTTGCTGGGAGTGGAGGATCCTGATAATCTAATAATGTTGCCTCTGATCCTGTAAAAATTAAGACAGGAACTTCCCACCCCCCTTCAACAGACATCGTACCTCCATGCAGCCCCTTCTCCCTGCACACCAGGTCAGTGTGGTGGAGGTTAATCCCACTGACACCAAGCATCTGGACTCCTAATCTTTAAGGTCCCCTAAGGGTGGGTATACCTTTCTCTTTGGGATAGGGGGAGGAGCTGATTGATTCATCTGCTTCAGTTTTTCCCAAATCTCCTCTTGCTTCATCCCCTTTTCCTGAAGGATTGTCTTCATCTTGGCAAGTAAAACTCCTGTGGGCTGACTATCTAGCTCTCCTTCATTCACTCCCTGGTTTATTAAATATCTCCAAATCGTCCCTCTAGGAATATATTTCCTCCCCTTGGCCCCCATCCCGAGCTTCTTTGCGATCCCTTTCCCCTCAGCTCCCACCAGGTTCCCCATGTTCTCCAAGGTAGCTATGCATTCACCAAGGGGGCGGCCAATTAAAGTAGACCCCAGGCTGATGAAAAACCCCTTGTGCAGCTTGGGAGCACGGCAGGCCAGCACCCCCACGTCCCCCTGCTCCACGTTCACCCCAAAGATGTCAAAGTCGGGGGTCACCGGTTTCTCCCTTTGCTTTAATGCCCGAAGCAAGACATTCCCACACACGTAGGCTGATGCTTCCTGGACATCTCTCCAGGGCGCCCCCTCCATGTTGTCTTTGAGAGGCTCGTACTCTCCCAAATTTCTGATCACCAGCCTTAAGATCTCCCCCCCCAGCGTCTCACCGTCAGGCAGGGCTCTGATGATCGCCCCTACCTTGGGCCACGGCAGCCCGATGGCGGTCACCACCCGCTTGGCCTCCTCATGCGTGAAGGGAGTGCACTGCTCCAAGGACCAAATTCGGTTTACCCACACGGGCCACCCCTCCTTCTGCTTCCTCCAAGCCTTCTCCTTCCTGGATGTATCCC
>NW_009648043.1:2773817-2818277 GCF_000708025.1 Charadrius vociferus
GGGGAGCTGCGCCCCGCTGCCCCCGCGCGAACCCCCTCCTGCGTGGCGGGGGAGAGTGGGGCCGGGCCGGGCCTCCCTGCCCGCTAATTGCATTAGCGAGGTGCGTTTCCAGCGGGTTTGGTGCTGAGGATCCTTCCCTGAGGCAGAGGTCGTCCCTTAAGCCCTCGGGTTTTGGTTGGTTTGGTGTTTTTTTTCTTATCCTTGCTGCAGCAAGTGCGATGCTTAAATGCCAAACCAGAAGGTGGCAAAATTTTCTTCTGGAAAATAAGACTGTAATTGCATCTCCATCAGGTGGCGTGTTACTGCTGTCCCTGGTTATCCCACTCCCCTGCCCCGAGGTTTTTGTTCCCCCCTTAGGAGGACGCAGACCGTGATGAAAGTGGGGACAGCAGTGTGCCGTAGCTGCCTGACCGTTTGCAGCCGTGCTGGCCTGTGGCCCACACAAACGGCATTTAAAATGCGGGTGTTTGGTTGGTTTGTGCTGCCAGTCCTGCTGCCAGTGGTCCCTGTCCTCCAGCCATCCCGGCTGTGGGAGGGAATGGCCAAAAGGCCCAAAAAAAGGCACACTGATCAAACCCCTGCAAGGGGTGGACGTCTTCATTAGTCGGTTTAGCCTGTGCACTGCTTTAAACCCTTCAGGTCATTTTTCCCACTTGCATTTCCTATATTTTCTGTTCCAGCAGTGCACAGGCTGGATAACACCGCAGGTTCATAGATGTGGTGCTCTGAAGGCCGCCTTCAGGTCTGTGAAGGTTAGGGAAATCACAGTGACAGTCCCAGATAGGGTGGCAGGGCTGTGGGCAGCTCTCCTGCTTGCCTCTGGCTTCTGAAGTGCTGGCAGTGTGGGCTGAGAACCACCCGTGCCTGTTCCGTTTACTTGATTTCTGTTAAATAAACTAGTTTGCTGTTTGCTCTCTGTCCAGGATTTTTTTATTTAATGCAACTTCCATGCGTGCTTGTATTTAGCACCCCATTTCTCAATTACTTACCCAGAAAGATTCAAAATATTATTTTTCAAGAAGCATTACAGTAGCCATTTTAGTTAGAGGAAACCAGTGACTTATAATAATATAGCTATACTTGTACAAATTTTTTTATTTTTTTGAAAGACCCTATTGCATCAATAAAAACAAGAGAGTTAATGATTAGAAGGGATATATGCAACTAGAAGGTTTTTTTTTCTTCTGTTATGTGTGGTCTTCATTGCAAGAGAGTTGTGTCTGTCTAATTGAACTTTAACAGAAGTTTGAAGGTCCAGCTTTTGTTCTCAGATCTGCCGCTATGTTGTGTGACTGTGGACAGAGCATGTTGCTTCTAGGCTTTTGTTTCTCCGCTGCTAAGGGGGAGACGGGAGTTCCTGCCTTTATAGCCTGAAAATTATTCATGTCTTCTTGTTGCAGGCAAGCTGATGGTCGCAAAGTCCTGCGGTCGAGCATACGGGAGTTCCTGTGCAGCGAGGCTATGTTTCACCTAGGAATTCCAACAACGAGGGCTGGAACGTGTGTGACATCTGACTCAAAAGTTGTCCGTGACATATTTTATGATGGGAATCCAAAAAGTGAAAGGTGTACAGTTGTTCTGAGAATAGCTTCTACGTTTATAAGGTAGAAGGCTATTTTGTTGGATTATTTTTTTTTATTCTTTTAAAACCAAGCACAACAGTCTTTTAAAATACCATTTTATGCGTATTTTCATAACAGCACCATTTGTGTGTTTCTTGTTCTGGAGGCTTGGAACTCTTTTGCCGGGCTGTAGGAAGCTGCTTTTCTTGTCCATCTGATGGGATGAGCTGGTATCTTTCCACACAGACAGATAAACACTGAGGATGCTACCCTGGTAGAAAGAAGAGCTAAGTTCTGCAGACCTCAGAAGAGATTTTTCATGTTTATGCCTGCACAGAATACATGTTTTTCTTGATGGTGGTGGTAGTGGTGGCTTGTAGCTCTACCCTTGATTCTAAAGCTGTTCTACTGTAGTACTGTCAAAGTTTGGGTGTACTTTCCCTGCCTGAGAAGTGCACAAGGTTTCTGCTCTGACACAAAACATTAGGAGTTTTAGGAAATGGCTTTGCTTCTTGTAAGGTAACAGAATATTAGAGGAAGGTGAGGCATAAGGAATATGTGTGTGTATATGTATATGTGTGTGTGTGTATGTACATGTGGAGAAATCTATCTTACCCGCTTGCTGTACAGTCTAGTATTTTAAGTCCTATTCCTGTATATTTACTTGGGCTAAGAATTTTTCTGTAGAAGTGGTTGTAGGAAACTTTAACAAGCTGATCTTCAGGACTGGTTTGGGTTTTGAGCTGTCAGTTTGTTTACACCTGGATGTATGTGCTTCCTTGAGTCACTGAGCCTCGCTAGGTTGGGTGTAGGAATCTTGCAGGTCTTTTCTCTCAGTCAGCTGAAGGACTGGGGTTAAACTCGAGAGATGATGTGGTGTTATTACAACAACAGTAAATGTTTTTACTACACGTAATATCAAATGCAGTTAATAGTATCAGGCAATACTAAAATATGTTTTTATTATTTTAAAACAGATTTGGTTCTTTCGAAATTTTTAAACCTACTGATGAATACACAGGACGCAAGGGTCCCAGTGTCAACCGAAATGATATTCGAATACAGATGCTTGATTATGTGATCAGCACTTTCTATCCAGAAATCCAGGAGGCTTATTCAGACAACAGTATTCAGAGGAACGCTGCTTTCTTCAAAGAGGTAAGAAAGATCAGATTCTCTTCATAAATGCATAGCGGTCATCTTCAGGAACTTCACCTGCAAGCACAGATGACGGGAGTCGGTTAATACGTGATTGCTTGAGCTATTCTTTTCTTTGGAGAAAACACTCTTAATAGGACTGCTTCTTGATGAAAGCAGAGTTGATATTGATCAAACCAATCAAAGCATTTCAACCTTTTTAATAGTAAATAAAGATTTCTCTGCTCTGGGAGAGCTTCCCAAGGCTTGTCTCCATTTGCTGAGAGTGTCTTAGACTGCGAGGGGGAATTCTGGCCCCGACTGTCAGATGATGAGTTGACCGTACTGAGATATCACTTGTTAAATACTGAGAATGTGGAGTCACTTCCTGTCTCTCATTTTCCAAATTGCAAACAGGAATGTTGACGGCAAATCACTTTAACTTCAGGCTTTAGAATTGAAATGATTAAAGGGAGTCAAACACTTCGAGGGCTTGCCTGAGGAAGTTGCAAAACCTCCAGCTTTGGGAACGGTAAGATAAGTTTATCTTAGATGTGGTGTAGTATCAGGTCACTCTGCAGTGACCCAGGGGAGAGGCTGGGTGACTTCTCAGAGACCCATTTTGAATCCGTTTTCAATTAGCGTATAAATTTAACCTCAACAGTTACTGGAGATCCATAATAAAAATCACAACTATAACATCAGTACATGTAGAATTGCTATATTTCTCTTTGAAGTAAAACATAGCTAAATTAATTGGTATCTACGCTTTTTCTCCCGAATATACCATTTGCCTCACTGTTGATATTGTATTGCTGTTCTTGACATTGAATTTCTATTACTACATTTCTTTGTCTCAGTGAGCAAAGAAGGAATTTGGGGTCAGGGAATAAAATACTTCTCTTCGTATTTTAGTGGTTAGCATATAGTAATGCTACCCTTGCAGAAGGGATCCAGTTTGAAATTCCTGGAGAACTGTAATAAAGGCTCCGGTTTAGATCACCTGAAGTTCAAGTAATGTTACAACCCAAATAAGAATGTTATAACTAGCCAGTAAACAGAATAATTAAAAATACCAGAGTCTAATACATTTGATTAGGCTACACAAAAGCAGTTGTGGTGCTTTGAAATCTGAAATGATCTAGTAGGGACTGAGGGAAGGGCTACAACATGATGCATGTTCGTAACAGACCAGTAAGGGGTTAAAAAGCAGGCTTAAAATCTGACATTCTCCAAATTTTGTGGGTTTTGAATCTGTGTTGTGGGTTGTTTTGTGATTTTTCTTGCTCTAACACAACTAGTGCATACTTGCATGAGTTCTTCAAAAGTCCAGGTGTGGTGTGGTCCGCCACTGGCTGCCAAAGCGTTTAACATCACTGGACAGGCCTTTTGCATTTGAACGAATGGAGCTGATGACGAGGACTGTGACTTGTCACCCACTCTGTGCGTGCCCAGCTCTGTAGTTGATGGCACGTTTACTTCCTGATGGCAGAAAAGTCATGGGACTTGGGGATCTTTGTGGATGTGTGTGTGTGCCCAGTCCTGACTGTTTCTGCTGTTGGCTGCTTTTCCTGGCCCACTTACTACTGGTTTCCTTCCCCCTCCTGGCATCCTTTCCTTATTGCCCCTGTCTCCATTGCTTTTTTTGTTTGTTGTGCTCCTCCAGCCTGTGCCTGTCCATGTTCCACACCTGTACTAGCATTGCCTCTTCAGGTTTTCTCTCCTTCTTAGTGGGGATTTTCCATACCTGTCTCCATCTGAAACGCACCCCAGTCCCTTACCTAATTTTCCAAACGTGTCCATCTTTTTTAATAGTGGGGGAGAGCTGTCAGCTCAGCTCTAGCGTGTTTTATTTTTCTTTTTGCACTGTGGAAGAAATGGAGGGAAAAAAGACAAGTGGTTGCATTTGACAGCACTGTCTAGAAAGGAAACACCATTATCTGTACCTCTCAAATAATTTGTAGATGTTGTTTAAATTTAAATAAGCATGTCCTTGAGATAGTGCTCTTATTTATATTTACACCATACTCGTTTTCTAGTATGGCTAGCAGTAGGAAAATGTGATCAGAAAGAATAAAGGTCAAAGTGAATGCAAAGCTGTCTCTCTCTAATCAATATACCCACCTTTGAGTGCCTCCCAAGCTTTAATTGCTTTCAGGTGTTCTCATTAGCAGGATTTATTTTTTACCAGAACACTGGCAGCATGTGCTGCGTTCGTACAAAGACATCCAGCAGTCATGAATTGCCTTATCGCGGGCGTACTTTCATCCCAAACCCACTGGCGTGGATTTTTTATTATTTTTAAGTTCTACCATCTTCCTGGCACAGAGCCATCGTGCAGGGTGTGTCTCCCTTACTGGTTTACCGCATGCCAGTAATCGGATTTGGACATGCATAGCTACTTGGAGTGCCTTCTCCTCTGTTAACTAGCTCGGTTTTTTTAAACCTTAAAATGCACTTAGGTTGCAGCTGGAGAGAACAGTTGCTTCAAATTTCTGTATGTTGATAACTATTTGGGAAGATGAGTGACTTTAGCTATGAAAATAGTTTGATTTAAAAGTTTTAGCTAATGACTACCTAAAATTTTTATTTACAGGAATTCAGTAAAATGTTTAGAAATACCCAGGTTTATTTAAAAGCCAGGTTAGCTTTCTGAATTTTAGATTTCATAGGGCATATCTAGTTGTAGTTGATAGGCGAGCTACTTTAATGAAATAATTAGAACTATTTCAAAATATTACACTATTTATTTGAAGAATGAGGCACATGCAGTGATTACAGTCAAGGATTCCACAATAACTCTCAGTGAAGCAACTGAAAAACTCTGAAGTGTGCATTCAGTGAAGAATTGCATTTAAATAAAATTGTCATTCTTGGAATATTTTTACTTAACCTTGTTGCTTTTTTTTTTTTCTTCACTCTCAGCAAATTGAGAGAAGGTCTTATCAGTGCTAAAACTTCTTAGCAGGGTATAATTTTTTGTGTAAACCACTTACCTTCATATAAATCACTCCTATGTACGGGGTAAACCAGGAGACTAACTTTACATTGAGCTTTGTTGCATATAGTTAATTTTATTTCTTTGTCTTTGTTTATCTTTTCTCCTGCCTGTAGTTAAAGGGTCTTTAAAATTAGTAGTAAGCAAAGGAATACATTTATATAATGTCCAGAATAGTAGGCAAGTCTGGTGTCAAACAGTTTACCTTATTTCAGCGATCTGCCTAAAGTATATTTTGAAGCTGTCCAGTTGACTTGCAAGGCAAGCATGGAAAGAAAGAAGAGGAAGAAAGTGGACATGTGAGAGTGAGAAACAGGGTAGTTACGAACAGGAGGAGAGAGGCGAGCCATCCTTAAGATACGTGTGTGTATGGCATATTGCCAGAATCTGCTTCTATCGGAGCTGTAGAAAGATCAGTTCAGACTAGGAAATGCTTGGGAATACATGAATGTATTGGAAATACCTTGCGTTGAAAATTGGAAAAAAAAAAAAAAATACTCTCTTTCAGATAACAAAACGGACAGCGAGATTGGTTGCTGAATGGCAGTGTGTTGGGTTTTGCCACGGTGTGCTGAATACAGATAATATGAGCATAGTTGGACTAACCATTGACTACGGCCCTTTTGGATTTATGGACAGGTTAGTGTGGCATAATTATTTGAAATGTGTGTACGTATTCGCTATGCAGAACAATCCTAATGTTCACGATTGCTTTAATATTTTAACTCTAAAGCAGATTTATGAACCCTCTTTATGGTAAAGTAGATTAACTTAGTTCTAATTGTCCTATAATTCTTCTTTTCAGCTTCTTTTTAACTGTATACACATCATCTCTAACTGTTAGACTGTTCTGGTAGCCTGCAGGGTTTCCCAGTGTTTGAGAGGGCAGGAAAATACCTAATGAGGTAACTTCGGCAAAAGAATCAAAGAATGTTCCCTTTTCAATTTTTTAGTTTCCTAGAGGAGACTAAAATAATACTTCTCACGGTATCGGTGTTCAGATAACTAGAAGAATGCTAACTCTTTCTTCATTTGTAGATATGACCCTGAGCACATTTGCAATGGTTCTGATAATACAGGGCGCTATGCTTACAACAAGCAGCCAGAGATCTGCAAGTGGAACCTGGGGAAGCTTGCTGAAGCTCTAGTTCCAGAGCTGCCCTTGGAAATAAGTGAACTCATCCTGGAAGAAGAATATGATGTAGAATTTGAGAAACATTATTTGCAGAAGATGAGGAAGAAACTAGGCCTAATCCAACTGGAACTAGAAGAAGATAGTAAGCTGGTGTCTGAACTCCTTGAAACCATGCATCTCACAGGTTGGTGAGGAACGCAGCGGGTTATTATTTAATAGCCCATCAGTATTTTACAGTCAAACCAAAATGTGGTTTTTGTCTTGACCTTACAAGAAAGCAGCCTTGTGCAAGTACGTTGTCATCCAAGAAGAACAAAAGACTGAAAAAATAATTACTTTCTTGTGAACTGTGGGGCAGTTGTTGGCTTATATAGGGCTCCTGTGTCTCACATTTGTATCCTTGCTGAGGGAGCAGTTTCTGTGCCTACTGAGAGGCAACCTGTACTGCTGCAGGGTGGGGGGTTTAGGAAGAAAATATGGGACCTGTTTTCCTGCCGATTTACTCATAGAGTTTACTTTTTTCAGGTGGAGACTTCACGAATATTTTCTACTTGCTGAGTTCATTCTCTGTAGATGCTGATCCTTCAAAATTGGAAGATTTCTTAGAAAAGCTTAAAAGTCAGTGTGCTTCTGTGGAAGAACTGAAAGTTGCTTTCAAACCGCAGATGGATCCAAGGTAATACTCTTCTTTACTTCTTTGCTTTTGGCCTGTGCTTTTAGTTTCATCATAACCATATTGAACTCTGCAGGCTATGTAATATTTGACTAAATTTGGAAATTTCACCGTTAAGTAGACTCAGCATGATCTACAGCAGTGCAGATTCTTGTGTGGTTTGTGACTGGTGGATGCTCAGCAGTGACTTGCAGCAGTTGGCTCTTGGGCTAAAGTTGTCTGAGCTTTTCTTTGGTCCTTTTTTTTTTTTTCCTTCCACTGTCTCTTGCTGACTAAGGCAATGAGAATGCCAGATAGTGAATCGATACAGAAATATTTTATAGAAGAAATAGATTTACCATGTTCTGCCAGCGTTCTGTCAGCAAATAATCACCATGTTCTGGGCTACGTATAACCTAAATGCCCACGTCAGGCTATGAAAACTCTGTGGTGCCATCCATGTCCCATTTGATGGGTTACGTTCTGCAGCCCAGCTGCTCTGAGCATGGAAAAATAGTAAGTTCTGTTCAACTGCTGCTTATAACAGTGATTGCAGCAGTTTTTCACTTTCTGGAGCAGTAGAAAACAGAGAGAGTGTGACCCATGAATTTGTTGATTTCTTAATTTTTTTTTTTTTAATCATCGTCCCACATGGGGGAAAAAAATTAAAGCAGGGATGTTTTGGGTAGGGTTCCCCCCTGTTTAATAAGTATTCCATGAAGGTAACGAACCTACCAAATTCTTCAGCTTTTTCTATGTGTTGATACCACAGTTAATTTGCGGAAAGAAGGGAGTTGAGAAGGTGGACAAGTGTGAAACTTGTATGAACAAATTTGGTGTTATGCCAACGTGGTTGGCTGTAGTCATTTATCATTTTAGAGACATTTCTGATCATTCAAGTTCTAGTGATGATACACTAAAATGAAAGGGAATTAAGTTAGGGTAGTGGATACTGCTTATTTAATTGCATGCCAAGTTTCAGCTTCTTTGAAACTGTAAACAGATATCATGCGATATGAAGATAGGTTGTGTGGCAGATGAGACGATATTTTTTTAAACATTACGTTCAGGCTTAGAGGAACATGAGAAGTAGCTATAAATCATCGTAAAATAGATATAAAGTTTGGGAGAGGCATAGTACTGTGCTAAAGTGAGTACATAACTGATTTTTATCGCAGCACTTGGATATCGTAGAGCTGGGCATGTCAGATGTGTAAATCAGATTTGGATAGTACTGTATGTAAACTCAAAAATCAAAGCACCTAGCTTATCTCTGCTTATTAAAAGTAGGAAAATATAATCTGATATAACGAGTTGTGTGTTTTGAGGCCAGGCAATAATGTTTCTTTTCCCTTTTGTTTATAAATGCATTCATAGAAGGAAATAAAAATACTTGGTGTGTTTTGTTATGCTCCAACTTGTGCTTTTTGGGTTTGGTTTTTTTTTTCTGCTGTAGTGCAGTTACTCATCCAGGAAAAATAAAAGGTGGATACCATGGTATCGAAAGTGAGGTGAAGCTGTTGTACAGCACCTGCTATCACACTTAAATGTAAAAAGTTACAATCCTAGTCAAACTTGCAGCAAAATAGCCTGGATATTGTTAGGAATTTATTACTGCAAAGCAGTTCTCATTCCATGATTTAGACTGGCTAAACAAAAACAAAGCGGTTCTCTCATAGGACTTAAATGAAGTATCTTTCTGCATTTGATTTGGGTTTTCCTTAATAGTGGTAAGATTAGTAGGTGTTAGATCCTTTTTCTCCATGCTGTTACATGATTAATGTTAGGAAAAGAAATTTTAAAAAAACAACTCTGTGGATACTATATTGTCTTGGTATCTAAGTAAGATCAAATTCCTTATTCCAAATTCTTTTTAAAGTTCCAAGGGTGTTTTGATGAGAACTGCAGATCTAAACCCAACTGGTAATTCTGAAAATCTACTGTCTGCACTTCATGTACCTCTGGAATGTGAATTGAACACAGTGAAGAAGGGGGAAAGAACAGTAAAATTAGTATAATTTATTACAAATTTGTTCTGTTAATTATAAAGTACTGTTATTTAACCTCTCTAGTGAAATCACTGGTTATTGTGAATGTTCTCATATCTACTTTATGGTTGCAAAAAGATGGTTCTTTTACAGGCATCTCAACTTAAATATCTAATGTGTTTGTTTCTCTTGTTCCCAGACAACTGTCAATGATGCTAATGCTGGCTCAGTCTAATCCTCAGCTGTTTGCATTATTTGGGACAAAAGCTAATATAAATAAGGAATTAGAACGCATTGAACAATTCTCTAAACTGCAGCAGTTAACAGCAGATGATTTATTCAGCAGAAATAAAAAACACTGGAAAGAATGGCTGGAGAAATACCGGTAAGGTTTCTCAGTATTCAGAACAGTATATTTGTTCTGCATTTTATTTGAGAACAGTGCACCTGTTTTACGAAAGACACCCTGTCTCAAAGTATATAGGTTGGGCAGGATGTGTGGGGCATGCAGCTTAGAATATTAACTACTCCCACATCAGTGTCTGTGTTGCTGTGCAATTTCAAGCGCATCTGTGTATTTTGTTTACTGGATTTTGGGGAGGGGTTGAGGTTATAGAAATCTCATAGCATCAAATCTGGTATTAAAAGTACTTCAAGAATGGTGATCTTGATTCTAGCAAAGCCTGATTTAATTTGGGAGCTTTTAAGTGCTCCATAATTATGATTGACTAAGTGTTTCATCCTTTTATATTTTTCTTCTGAAAGAAAAGTCTCTGTATTGATATAGCAAGCAAGTTAATCAAAGAGTAATTGTAAAAAGTCATGGCCAGGAAAAAAATTTCCAGACTGTTCCAATAGGCATAACTTAAAAGCCTAGAAACTTAGTGTTAGCAGGAGACTTTTTTTTTTTTTTTTTTTTTATGAAGAAACCCCCTTAGTAGAGCATTAGTTGTTTCTGTTGCATGGCTTAGATCGGGGCTCCTTTCCTCACCTGGTTGCCTGTGGTCTTGTTCTCCAGTGGGGCTGAGAGTTCTACCAAGTGTTCCTGCTAACGGGTAGATCAAACTGCCTCAGCTGTATTGTATCCCCTTACTTTTATCAGAACATCAAAAGCTTTAACCAACAAGCAACCATAGAAATACTTAAGCCAAGTTCCAAATGTGGTGATTTTTGCAGAGCAGTGCAGAAGAGACCATACATTAGTGGTGGGGGAGAGGGGTTGGGGGTGGGGGGTGTCTTCATCTGACTTTTCAGAGAATATAGGAGGTGTACCGCTTCCTCGGGCCTCATCAGGACCTGCTGATGGTCTGTAATGCTGCTCTTAAATGAAGTGGTGTTTTGTAATCTGTAGTGCTGGATTTTACAAACTGAGAGGATTATAGATGCTGTAAGATTTATTAAGAACTGCAAACTAAGGATCTCAAGGCAAGGAAACGGGTCAACTTTTACATGTGATTCTTGAACCAAACCAGTTGCTTTCACTTGCTGAATTTCAGAGTCCGGTTGCAAAAAGAAATAGAAAGTGTTAGTGATGCTGATGCCTGGAAAACTGATCGTGTGAAGGTCATGAATTCAAACAATCCAAAATATATCTTGAGAAACTATATTGCCCAGAACGCCATAGAAGCGGCTGAAAATGGGGATTTCTCAGAGGTATGCTGTTACTACTTAACATCTCTCTGGGCTTGCATGGATGGGTAGTGGATGGGTAGTGGTGCTGTTGATGACTGACGTTATGCTAGGAGAGATTTGTTCTGCCATCACAGGCAGTTAGGGGATCGGGAATTTACTGATTGGAAAGTCTGTTATTATTTTTGAGGGAGCTGTGGTTTTAATGACTGTAGAACAAAGAAAGGAATTGAAGGTCTGAATCAGAACTTCACCAGCTTTTGTAGGCTGATCCCAGGACAGGACACTTACCCGTGCTTTTGCTGTCTTCAGAGTGGTGTTCACCTTGGGGAGGCAGTTGCTGTGCTAAGTGTTAGCTTTTAAAGCATTATGGCTTTCACCTGTGGTGTTCAGCATGTGAATCATTACATGCAGAATATGGGAAAATTAACTTAGTTTGAGAAATTACATAAGAACTTGTATTTCAGGCTTGCATTTCAAGTTATTTGAGCTTGAGTTCCATACAGACACAAACTCAGCCACTTAAGATTTTACAGTTTTCAGCTTATTTGATATGCATATTGTTCATCTGTTTCGTATTTGGCTTGTCTGGAGTTTGTGTATTAAGTACAATATATGTGATCATTATAAATACAATATACTCAATCATTATTTGCTGTGAAGTTCTTCTTTACATCATTTTGCCTCTACTTTCTAAATTCTTATAACCATGCTGTTTTCTTTCTAGGTAAGAAATGTATTAAAACTCTTGGAGAATCCATTCCAAGAAGCAGAAGGCTTCAGGGAGGTGAATGAAGATGCAGAAGAGGAGGGAGCAACTGCTACAGCAGCTGCTTGTGCTCAGGAGACCAGAAGCAGACTACCATATTGCAGTAAACCTCCGCTATGGGCTTCGGAGCTCTGTGTTACATGATCTTCGTAACTGCCTTGTTTTATTTTTTGCTGTGAACTGAAGACTCTGATCCTCCTTCAGCAGTGAAGAATTCAGCAAGGCAAGCATCAAAGTGCTATTAAGTTATTGAAACAACCCTACATTTGGATGCATCTGCAACAGTCTTCAGCTGTGCTTAATGTGAAGCGATCGTGGATCATTGAAACAAGCCAATGACAGTCGACAGTCCGTACACATCAGTAACTTAAATGTTTGAGAGTGAACGTCTTTATTCATACTGCATTGCAAGTAGAAGGCAATATTTTCTGTTGAGGCAGGCTGAATTTCAAACATCCAAATGGAGTTGTTGTTATGTGAAGACAAAAATAGCAAGTCGGGAAACTGATCTGTTTTTGTCTGATGTCTTAACTAATAGTACTTCTAACATTTATTTACTGCTTTCTCTATGCAGGGACTTCTAGTCCTCTTTAATGGAGGAATAGATTCAGTCTTGCTTCTTTTTAAGCTGTGTTTCATTTAATTAAGTAGTTCATTTCTTGTGAACCTCCGGAATGATATTTATCTATTTTTAGAGAATTTGTGCAGGCCAGGGTTTGGGGGGAGCAATTGAAAGTGGTGGTGTTTTTCTTTGGGATTTGTTTTTTGGGTTTGTTTTTTTTTTTAATACAATAAGAGCAGAATTAAGGGAAAATATATATATTTGCACTTGAAAAGTATGATGGTAAAGGTTCTTCAGGTTCAATATGTCTGCGTAGAACACATGTAAATATTTACTACAATCATGGGTGCAGTTTGTAAGCCAATAGACTCGGGCAAGGGCAGTTTGCCAAATTAGTGTGAACCTTAAACTACCCCAGTACTTAAATCCAGGTTCGCTATTTGTGTACTCTTAACAGAGTCTCTTTGTATGAGAAGAGTGGGGTAACTGTTCACACTGGTCATTGTGAGTCTTCCATTCCCACTCTGGTCTTGTACCACTTAGTCTGCTTCCACGGTCTTTGAAAATCTTTACGCTGAAAGCTGCTGTTCAACAACATGCTATTTGAGAAAGTGTAAAAGATTACAGAGGGTAAGGGAGGAGGATGGGAGCTGACTTGCTTGCAGGTTATTTATTGATAGTGTTTTGGTTGAGGTTTCAGGGGAAAGTTGGTTGCCATTAGTGACACGTCAGCACAAAAAAGTTGTTCCGTACTTAGCTATTACTCAGCTTTCTGAACTTCCTTCTAAAGGACTCTATTACTGGTTCAGAAACCTGAAATCTTGGGAAAAGTATGGTTTAATGCAAAGGTTTCTCTTTTCCAAAGAGACTACCGTCTTACACTGTGAGTTTAAGTGTACTCTAGTAAATTCTTCCTCTACCCCTGTGCAAGCTTGGTATTAGCTCAGGTTGAATTATGCTCTTTTAAGTCTTCCTCAAAATTCGAGCTATCAAAAAACAGGGAAAACAGCTGGGCTACTGCTTATCCATCTGTACTAGTAATCAATTTGTTCTCCTTGCTGCTGCAGTAAATACATGATGCTTTGAATGTAAACATTCATTCTGTCTTGTCTTTCACCTGCAGAAACTGATCCAACAAGAAGACGAACTCTGTGCTGATTTTGTTCCTCAGTTTATATCTTTCCTTTTGGGAGGCAGAGGGGAACAGTGTTTTTGAGGAGCTCTGCCCAAGCTTTTGTCTTAACAGAATGGTCGAAAAAGTAATGATTTTACACCACACCTAAGGGATCAAGTCTTTTTAACGGCATTCTGATATTAACTTGGGGGGGTTGAGTAGATCTCTATTCATAATGGTATGGAGGAGGAGAATGATGATATAACCATGTGTTCGGACATAGGAGGACTTGAACTAACTACCGAATTATTTTGCTTATAAAGATACAAGTTATTTTGCACCTATAATGCCAGCATCATGGAGAGGGAGATGCTTTGAAATAATTTGCTAGCAATTTTATCCTTAAAAAGGGAAATTGAATGTAACAGTGAGGAATGAAAATGTGGTGTCATTTCCTGCTAAATACATTCTTTGCCTACACATAGATCAAGTGCAACAGGTCTGGAAAGCTTGAAATGATGAATGCAGACCCCTGGTGTGGCTGCTTTGGTGTGCCGCTCTGTAAAGCTGTATTTGTAATAGATGCAGGATGTTCCCTGACTGGTAGAAATACAAAGAGGGTATCCACATGGTCTAACTGCGTGGACATTCAACTGCTCAGTTTCTCAGTGCATGCAATAATAGCGATGCTATGTATTTGAAGAAGCGTGATGATCAGAAGCCAAGTGGAATGCTTGTGCTCTTCTAGCACCTCATTTCAAAAAGCAGATAGTTTCAGCTCTGATGACAGTGAGTTTCTTCTGTTCTTGTTCCTGGAGCACTGTGGAAGCAGGAAGTTGTCGAGGACAATTAGACCAAATTTTGTCCAGGTAAGAACTTTATCTCTTAGCTCAGTTCTTCAGAGAGAAGGGAATACAGCTTATAACACATGGGAGTCTAAATACTTGAATCATAAGTTGCTTCATGATTTTTACAGCTTATATTTGCAATAGGTAAACCTGAAAATAATATTTCTTATTGGTCAAATATTCTGCTTGTATAAAAGCCACAGACTTGTGCTCAAAATGAATTGGTAACTCTTCACATCAACAGCTTTCTGTGGCAACACTTGGCCGGACTGTCTGTGGCTATAGAGCCTGAGCTACCCTTGCATAAAAGCAAGTGGTACCCAGATTACAAAACTGAAATGAGAACCTCTTGGAGACATGTCTCTGGATAGTCTCACATGGTAGCGGGACTCCTGTCATGACTTCATAAGATTTCACCATAACTGCTTCATGAGCTTGTAAATCAACAGTTGCCGAGTGTTTTATTGTCAGCTCTCACTTTGGAAAGTTTTGTTGTTTTTGTTTTTGTTTTTTTTTTCCCCCAAACAAGTGCTATGGCTTTCTTTGATTCCTTTATTAAAATAATTTAAAATGCAATTTTAATATTCTTGTTTGTGCCTGTTTCCTCTAAGAGTTTTGTTGTTAACCATACTGTTCACCAGACTTTATTTCTTTAGAAGTATTTGCTCTGTGTTAATATCAGATGTCCAGGTCATATCACAGAAACCTCACTTAGTGTTTTTGCAGTGTTTTCTGAGGAGTGAATTATCCCAGGTGCAGTCTCCTGCCTCGCCAGTGATTTTGGTAGTATGCTTGGAGCAAGGTAAGGACGCTGAGCTTTTTCAGTGAGAAACCTCCCTCGTAGTTACTCGGCCATAAGACATACATGCTGACACCTCTTTAATTCCAGCGATGAAAGGAAGAATAATACTCACTATCTGATGTCAACAGACAGAGGATGTGATTTTTAAACTGCTCACAGAAACAGGCCTTTAGGTAGAAAGTGAAGGTGCATTTTGTTTATGTAAACTGGATTGAGTAGTTTTTGCAGATAATTTTTTTCAAATATCTCAGTGATATCATAGAGAAGGGGACTCCAGAGTGGAAACCGTCCCATATAGAGCATGTTGGATGACATGGATGCATAGGTTGGGAGAAGACACAGCTGGGACAGCTGACCCCAACTGACCAAAGGGATATTCTATACCATGTGACCTCATGCCCAGTGTATAAAGCTGGGGGAAGAAGAGGACATTTGGAGTGATGGCATTTGTCTTCCCAAGTAACCTTTCGGAAGATCTCACCTAGGGACACTGGCAGCAGCTGATTGCCCTCTGGGACCTTTAACGATACAGCAGGTTCAGAGGAGGTTGCTAGCTGGCTCTTCATCTGTACTGCGCTTGGCCACCCACATCCTCCTGCAGTGGGGCTTGTTTGCTTGTAGACTAGGTCAATTCAGAAAGGGGAGACATTATAGTCTTTTTTTCCATTGTATTCTCCAACTTACTTGCTTTTTAGGTAATACAAAAAGTAACAAGTAATTAGGAATGTTGAAAAACATCTTGAGGTGGTGCCAGAGTGTCACTGGGTTCTGATGTAGCTCACTTTCCCACTTGAATACACATGTGGCTCCTTAGGGCGCTTCAGCTGGGGTAAATCCTTGCACTCCGAAGTATCTGTTGAACAGGATTGTTTCTGATATTCTGCATTTCAACTTACTTGTCTGTGATGGAAGTGGGTTTATGCCAAACCTGCTGCTCGTCCCTTTGCATGGAGTGCATCCAAGCAAAGGGCTGAGGCAACCCCCAGGGTCCACTGAAAGAGCAAATTCAGGCCTTGCTTATCCTGTGTTCACTGTCGGACCCACATTTCGCACGTTTGAGTGTGGACTTCCACACAGCACCCTTCATTACATCACACACCACCACATGCTCAGTCTGGTTATGCTACATCATGTTCAAGCAGCCACAAGGCCCTTTTTTAACAGACGCATCTGCTCCCTTACACAGGTGGATGGGACTTGGGCAGCTTTACCTCTCACCAGTCAGTATGAGACAGGTAGAGGCAATAACCTGCACTGACCCCTCCAGAGCCAGGCAGTACTTGAGGGTAATGTAAACCCAACAGGAGGTTTTCCACAATGTTATCATATCTAGAGTAAGATCACACAGTTGAGGCTATATTCTGTATTATAGTCTAAATAATACAACCAATACTTATATTGCATCTTCTTTTCATTTGGCTTTATGCCTCATGCATTTACAGTGGGAGGCACTTTTTTTTTGGTGCGTTGGTAGTTGTCAGTTGCCCTCAACTGTATAAATAGGTCGTATTTGCTTCCCGCCCCGGGCTTTGGCACCTCTATTCTCCCCCGCTCCCAAATCAGCCTTACAGCTGGTGGATGCAGCTGCCCTGTGATGTGGGACAGGTACCATGGCATATAAATCAAAGGACATGAGGGGTAGTGATAAACTTCCAAACAGCGATGAGTAGAGACTACCTTTTTTTCCCCATCCATAATATATTCATTCTGCTTTTACAGTAACTGCCTAATGAACAGAGGAGCAAAAACCCAAGGGGAAGAGTCACGCTTATCTGTCTCCGTAGCCGAGGCATGCAAAAAATCTGAAGGTCTGTGCTGTTCCTTTCCTCCGCTGCTGCTGTTGTGGCTGGGCAAGGACAGTGCTGCAGCACTGCAGAGCTCTTGCTAAGCCTGCGTGTTCAGCCCGTAAACCCAGAAGTGAGCTGGAATGATACTTTGTGCAAGCATAAGCAGAAACAGTTTTAGTAGGCTAAGCTGACCTACAAAGCTTATTTCATGTGCTTTCTGTTCTGGAGTTGATTTAAGAAAGAAGAAATAGACATTTTAATAATACAGTGGAACAATAGATTGTTTAAATTGATATTGAAATAGCATTTGCTTCCATTTTTCTTTAAAAACAAGTTTTACAAAGAAAGAGAAACAATGTTATAATTTTTCAGGTGCAGAACCTGAAGCACTGAGAGATTTAAGTGATTTCTCTGACAGTGGTGATGCTGTGCTGGCTCCCAGGCCTGGCTGGTGGCCGAGCAGGTTTTCTGTCCCCTGAGCAGGTCCCTGTTGTGGCGCGAGCTGCATGCGGAGATGAAAAGGACCCTGGGTTGGACGTTGTGGGCAGTGGTGGAGGTCAGTCATAGGCAGCTGCTACCTCCTCAGCTACGGTGGGCCAAGCAGCTGGGACGCTGGGTGGCTGCAGGGATGCTTCCTCCTGGCCCTCTGCCTTTCCCCAGTGACTGTCAGACAGGAAACCTCATATCTGAAATGCTCCTTTTGTGAGTTAACAAATTCAGTACCAGGACTGGCATTGTAACACTCCTGTTTTGTTAACTGGCTTCTCCCCTCTGTTCTCTTCAGCTACAGCCAAAAACAAAAAAAAAAAAAAGGAGGTGGGGGGGGGGGTGGGAATCTATGCAGTCTTCCCCAGAAGTAGAGATAACAGATCCCACACATCGATGACTGCAAAAGGCAGTCGAGGAGGGAATGCCTTTCAGCTGCCTCTGACATGGTGAGCTGAGCTGGCTGAGAGTCCTTCACCCTTCTGCATTTAATTGGCAGTTACCAGTGGCAAAGTATGAATCAAAACTGATTTTTAGATGTTTCTGGATGACTTTCAGTCCACTGCACTCAAAAGTTTTACTGTGCAAAAAAGCAGGGAGCTACTGCAACCATTTGATGCCACCAAGGTGAAAGTACAGGTTAGTTTTTCTAGTTGGAGGTTATTCTTGGTTATTTCCTAACTGCCCTTTCTAAACAAATAATACTTTCCAAAGCAAAATGAATTTTATTTTGTGCAGTGTCTGGCTGGACAGGATGGAGTTAACTTTTTTCATCACAGCCTGGACAGGGCTGTGTTTTGGATTTGCAGCTAAACCAGGGCTGATAACACAGCAGTGGGTTGGCTACTGCTGCACCTTGCTGGCACAGTGTCAGGGCTGTCTGGTGCTCCCACTCTGCCCCTGCCCAGGGGGTAGGAGAGAAGTTGGGAGGGGACACAGCCACCCGAACTGGCCAACTGGCCAATGGGCTATTCTGTGCCATATAACACCATGGTCATCAGGGGGGGAAGAGGGTTTCTTCATTTCCATACTTTGCTCTCATTTTTTTTCTAAAGACTTTTTTCTGTAAGGAAGCAGTTCATCACTGCAAGCCTGCACCTAAAGTCCTAACTTTGCTGCTACATTTTTCACAAGATGCATCAAAAAGGATGAATTTGGTAAGATGATCAGCATTACAGAGCTGAGTGTGGGGACAGGGAGTGTGAGTGTGAGGCAAACAAATTCAAACAGCAGCATTTAAGCTGAATCAAAACGATCACAGAACAGCTGGGGTTGGAACGGATCTCTGGAGATCATCTATTCTTAAACACCCCACCCCCCGTCACTATCTTTATAAATGTTTGAAACTTAGATGTATGAATATGGCAAGAGTACGGTGGAGTAAGAAAAAATAAAGCGCTTCCGATTAAATTTAAGAGAAACTATTTGTTTTCTGACAGTTTAGCGTATCTTTTGCCAGCAGGAGGGATGAAGCATGCTACAAACATAGCGATGGCAGATTTCTCACCCCCTACAAGGGAATCTTGCATGAATATGCAGCGGGATGATGATGCACAGTGCTCACAGCTTGCATTTGAGAAGTCTCTGATTTTTAGCTATTGCTAATCTCGCTAGCCTTTTCCTTCGTCATATAGGGCTCCTTTTGCAGTCAGTGAGGAGAAAGAAGGCTGCTCCTCTTGTATAATGGTACCAGAAGTTTAATTTAGGTGCTCTGAATCACTTTTTCTCTCTTCCCTCTTTCTACCCTCTTTTTAATGCCTGTGTCAGTGGCCAGCTAAGGCGCTCCAGGCATTTCAGAGAGCTGACTGTAGGTAGGTGGTGAGGCCTTCCTCCAGGAGTTAGTTACGCTGGGTGCATGGGAAAGCCAAAACTTTTGTGTTTCTACACTTCTGCTGTAGCGCAAAGCTTCAAGGTCCCAAACACCAGCTGTGAGGCTGCTCTCTAGTGGGGACTCATGCGTTGGGACAAGGCATCACTGTGTAACAGAAGGAAAACTTGGACATACACACCTGGCCTTATAAGTTCCTGAAGAACAAGTCAGGTAGACAAACAGCTCTCCACCTGCCTGGGCAACAGACTAGCTCAGTCTGCAAGCTGCTAGCTCTTTAAATCTCCTATTCTGTAGAACAGAAGGAAGCTGGTTAATTACATATAGCACAGATAAAGAAATGGCATAGACGATGTGCATTACCACTGTGCATTACCACATTTTTATACTGACTTTGGTACCAGAGCAGGAGCAGAAACAGTCAGGTGAACTTTACAGCTGGTATATTCTGACTCTAATGCTTGATTTCTATTTCAGAAAAAAAAAAAAAAATGCATAAAACTACCTACACATCATCACAAAATAATCATATTCAATATTCCACAGTACTGGTAATATGTTAGCTGTGTCTGTACTTTTAAATAAGTGGCCACTAATCAGACAATGAGCTCTTGAGGAACATCACCACGTTTTAAGTGACTTTAGGATCTCAAAATCAACATATTGCAAAGCTGAAAATTTCAAAGCAGACTGTCTCTCTACAACGTTTTCATACCATGAAGTTAAAAGTTCAATTGTCTTTTCACAATGTAGAAAGGAAAAAAAGAGAAAAAAATCAAGGAGAAGGAAAATCATTAGCAAATTGAAAATGTGATTCTGCAGTGGAAAGCTGCAGTCGGAATCTATTTGGAATCAGAGCTTTGTTTCACTTCGGTGATGCTGAATTTCCGTTTTAGCTGTTTTACAATAAGCTATACACCTTATTTTGTGGTGATTAAATCAGGGATAAGGAAACTAAGTTTGGCACAAGTGATCCAATAATTACCAAGTGCTTGAATAGTCAAATACTGTATCTCCTAGCAGACAGCCTCACTGCAAGGTGTTTTTATCATGCTGTCTTCCACTGTGACTAATAGCCTTGAAGAAACTAGTTCTGTTTAGATTGAGAATCGGTATCAATTTGAAAATAAAAGTGATCAAATAGGTATTTATGTCTGTCTGAATAGTTGTACCTCATACTCATCTCTCAACAGTTTTAGAAAGTATCTGTTAATTTATTTCACATACACGTATTTACATTGGAGGAAGTTCACAACACTGAAAATACAACATTTACACATTCACAGATATACAGTTTTGCACTCTCTCTCCCCTGTTAAGACCAGGCACTCAGTTTTTCTATCTTTGCAATAATGACAACATCAATTCTCAGCAGACCAAAAAACTGGGAGGTGTGGTGGATTTTAAGAAGCATCATTCTCTCTATGTGGTGGTTATATTCTTCAAGCTATTAGATGGCAGGTTATTTCACTGAAGAAAAATGCCTCTTGCCTGGCATTTGCATAAGCTTCTATAAATCATAAGCATATAGGTTTATGTGTTTCTGTTTTACCATGCTATCAGTGATCCTTACTCTACAGAGTTCAGTTATCCTTGTAGTAGTTATTAAAGTTGATTCGCAGTAGAAAGTCCTCCAAATGTGGTTGGTATCCTCTATTTACAAGCTTTGTTACCACTGGAAGAAAAACAAAAACAAAAAATATAATAAGCTTCAACTAAGATTAGTATTCTAATTCAGCCTTGACAGTATCTGTGCATTTTAATTTAAAAAAAAAAAAAAAAAGCAGCCTAACTCCTAAATCTGAAAACAATGGAAACAAATGTCTTATTTTTGCCTAAAAAAGGTCCAGTATCTGTTTCTGGAATTACAAAGTATTTCAAATAAGATGGAAGAGAAGGATTACATGTCAGTTCTAGGTGAAGCTGTATTATTCTACTAAATACTTTCGCAAGCTGGTTTCACAATAAGATGGTAAGTTCTTATCATAACGTCAACTGACCGGGAAGCCCGTTTAGGTCCTCTGGTGACCTCTGTGAAAGAAGAAGCTCTGCCGAAGTTTTCTTGAGCAAAGTCCAATGTCAGAAAGAAAAAAATGAAGAGAAATTCCTGGGACAAACCCCTCAAGCTCTATGAATGAACAAACTGACTGTTCTAAACATCCTTAGAAAAAAAGGCAATAGAAACTCCCTAAGCTCATAAACATCCCATGCACCAGTACAAAGGGAATTAGCAAGCAGCAGTAACATGCGAGGAAGAAGGGAAAGTGTATAGTTAGAAGTTAGGGCCTGAGCCAAAGCCATTGAAGTCCAGACTACTTTGTATTGGCTTTCAATGGATTCTGGATCAACCCACTGTGAAAGAGCATTTTACAATACATGGTGACTGAAGGAACAAGTGTAGATGAACGAGCACACATTTGTTTTGTGGTGCTTAATGAAGAGGGTGTAAAGAACTAGGTCACTCAGCAAATCTCCTTACGGAATGGTCTATTAATCTCTGTCCATGAAGCAACCATAGATCTCGTAGTATGGGCTTAGGTGGCTCCCAGAGGTGTTCTGACTTCCTGTAGAATTTGGAATCAGCCATTCTAACTCATCCTGAAATATCTGTTTTTGGTCCTTTGACACCATTTTTGGACACCCTTAAAGAATAAAAAGGGCAGCTCATTTCCTGAAGAATATAGTCTGACTAGAAAATATTCTAGAAAAATAGATCGAAGGAAAACAGTTGCACTTCCTTCAGGAGTTAAGGGATTCCTAAAAAAAAAAAAAAAACCACCAAACCCCAAGAACCATCTTTGTACTCAGGGGAAGGATAAGTAACTTGTACCAAAAACACAAGCAAGATCTGAAAGAGAAATGGAGAGGAAAGACAGATCAACCATTTCTTCACATTATAGGGTAAGCTAACAGTGAGAAGAAGTTTTATCATGTTAAAGGAAAGAACATCTGGCAAATGAGTTGTGCAGTTGAAAAACACTTCCCTGGAGCACTGGATATAAGCTCCAACTAGTGCTAGGAGGCTCTGTAAGCTGTAGTCCAACATGGGAATCAGAATTTTCAAATCTCATAACAATGGTAATACTCAAATGTCCTTGTCTGAGGAAAACAGAACCAATAATAATGCAGATATATCCAAAATTACTTCTAAATGGTATCTAACTATCTCTCATTGTGGCCAATAACAAGTTCCAGAACTCAGTTCCAGAGAAATGAAAAATGTAAGCACGTATATAGAGCTAAACACCAAATACTTATTTTGCAAATTAGCAAAAACTTATGATCAGTTTTGGGATATCTGTTAGATTTCTTGTGTGGACATTTTAATTGATGGATATGCAGATCTTCGCGAACCCTAATAATGCAGTTTTCATTTGGGAACTACATTTTCTAACACATGCTGAGTACACACATCTTCCCACTTTTACGTTATACTTCCAAAACCTCTTTGTAATTTTTTCAGTTGTCAGTCGACTTTTCTTTTATCTAGAATTTATGCAATTTCTTACCTTTGAATAAGAAGTGGGAGTAATACTTGAAGGTATTGTACGACTGCTGCATCAGACCAAAGTTGGGATGAACAGCCATTTGCTTCCCTGCATCGAAGCTCCATGACTGAGAGATCAGCTGGCTGCGGAACTTCAGAATGAGGCTGAAGATGCTGTGTATAATGTTCATCACAGGGGCTGCCTTCTCTGTCAACAGACCCCTAAAAGAACAAAACCAACTTTAGAAATGTAGTTGACATAATTTATTGGGTGTAGGAAGAACAGTACAAAGGGGTGACAATCCTTTAGTTTTCCTCTAATTGCTTAAGAAAAAAAACCAACCCAACATCCACAAGAGTGCAGCCAACTGTAATTAATGGTGATTTTAAAAAAGGTGCCTAAACCTAACATAATTTGCTTGCACTTCTGAGAAACTGATATTTGCATTGGGTATCTGATTTCTACAATGACGTCTGCATTTGCAAAAGAGATGATGCTTTAAAAACATTATCATGCTCTGAGTCTCCTTAAACTTTAATCCCCTCTCATCCCATCACCTGGTATCCAAACAGCAGCTTTAGCCAAGGGTTTTCTTACTGAAACTGAAAGAGACACATAAAAGGACAGATTTCTTTTCTTATTTATAATTTCTGTTCTTTATCATCTCTTCTCCCTCCATCTCCCCATTTTATCATTCCAGTGTATACTCTTTACAAAGAAAAATAAACCCGAGTTCCACTCCTTGTATTCACACCACCCTTCTGCCTCATATACAGTAACCGAAGGGCTAAGAGCTTGTGATTCCTAAAAGACAGATGTCTCTTCCACTGCTCATAAATCTCGTCAGAGGCATCAGGATGCATTTGTGCCTTCAAAGTCCAGTCTGCGCGTATACTAAAGGCATATATAATGTATAGAAGAAGCATTTTGCAAAACTTGAGCTAGGCTTACTTGTGCACACTACTCACGCTGAATGAAAGAGCATTCATTTACAAAGGCTATGACAAGGATGGGGTGAAAGAAAAACAACTGTGGCAAGTGTGCCCTTAGTCATCAGGTTAGAGCTATCCTGAATGGACTTCTTTGCAGAGGCAGGGTGAACAGGAGCTGGAAGCACCTCCAAAGAGTCTGGGGAAATGGAGAGGAAAAGCATCACAGCATGGACCACATGCCATGAAGTTTGTTTCCCTTACTTACATTTTCATATGTAAAGACTACTTAGTATGTCAGGTAGAAGTCACTTTTGCACAAATCTGTTAGGCTAGGCTGGCAGCTCCACTAACTTTACTATTTGAAGGAAAAATAAGTATGGTAGCTTGCCTGAAGATTGCTTTGTTGAGGTATTCAGCGTGTGTTCTGTGAATTTCTTCCAGGTTGCCTACAGAAGACAGTTTGTTTCCAAATTCACACCATGTAACATGAAGAATCTGATTAGCAATGTAACCTTGGATAACTTTCACAAAATGCTGCATTTCATGTTTATACAGCTGGAGCTGTCGAAACTGAACAGAATTTGATGCACGACTCACTAAAGCTGAAAATAAAACCAGAAATATATTATCATCAGCACCCACGGAGACTGTCCAAAATCAGGATTTCTAAAGGAATGAAGGTTTCTATTAGTAGAGTCTGTTTAAAATGCCAAGGAAGTTTCTTTAAAAAATTGTGGCTTTTGAAGCTTGACATGACTGTTTATAAGGAATTGTCTAGCACAGGGTGCTAAAAGCATTTTAAACAGGACGCTCTCTAGTTCACTTGTTATACTTACCAGTGCGTTTTAAGTGAAACCAAACATCCTTGAGAGTCCACACCATGTGCTTCAGCTGAAGCAAAAATGAAAAGATCTTGTTGTATTTATTCATGCAGCTCTCAGTAATGACAATGTTCAGAGGCCAGTCAACCTAAAAGAAATAACAGTGCTGATGACACTACATTTTTGTGTTAGAAATTAGAAGAATATTTCAGATACAAGTATTTCAGGGACATACAAATTAATATAGATATTTTAATAATGTAATGCAATGGCCAGGCTAAGTAAATCCTGTAATTTCCATTACACAATTTTTTTATTCGCTCTACCATGGTACATAAGAACCATGGTATAATTGCAGTACTACTACTCCATGCTTCCTTACCTTGTACCTTAGCTCTAAGCAACTCAGAGCATCAGGCGCGTTGGGCTTGAACACTTCTGGAAGGTACTTGAGGGCAAAAGAAAGATTGGAAGCAAGCTGGGTGTCACCATGAAGACTGTACTGTAATGCTTTATTTAGGATAGAATTAAGAACCAGCGGATTCAGCAATTCACCAGGTGTTTGTCCTGATCCAAGCTAAGGGTAAAAACACAAAAATCCTAATTACACAATATTAATAAAGAGCCTTGGCTCCTGAACACAGGTGAATTTAAGCGGAATGGTAAAGTGGTGACTATCCTGTCTTGCTCCACCATTCGGATTGGAAGTTTGTACTTCTGCCGTAGGGCTGCATAAACAGCATGAGAAGCCACTTCTGAACTATTTGCTGTTCACAGCATGAAGGTAATCTCATACCTGTACTGATTTATTTTGATATTCTGGACTGCAGTTTGCTGTGCTTCAGGAGCTGCTACACATCCTTTCTGCAGGGATACAGCCTGTAGGCTTTAGTGGGGCAGAGAGCCAGCCACAGGCCTGGTATTATCTATCTGACTCCGATCTGCCCATCTCATCAACTCAGCACCCTCAGAGGTTTACAAATAAGGCTATTCATCGAATCTAAATCCCTAAGTGCTTTCCCTAGTTTGATCTAAAGCATTCTTAGGATTCCCAGAAATGCATTAGCTATCCTACAGCCATGTATCTCCACTGGCAACCAGCTATATTAACCCTGGCTATCCCTCCTACCTCGCTGTCTTCCCCACGAACATATCACAGGGCCCAGCACTCTCTTCTGATGCCCTCCCCTGCGCTCTGTAGGCTATCTGAGGTAAGAATAGGTATTTTGCAACACAGGCCTTTCCACCGGATTTTAACAAATGGCAACAGGCTTTTCAGCCTTGCTGCCAGCAGATAAGAGGGGAGAGAGCAATAAGGCAGCGGTTTTCACAGGAAAGAGAGAAATACCATTCCATGACTGCTTATCTCTCAAGGTTTGAACTTATTATTCTCAATGTGCCAAATCCTTGTACTCTCTTTATTGCTTGGATTAGCAGTAGGAAATATTACTCTCCTCCTTGGGACTTCCTTAGGCATCGTCATCCCTTCTGAGCAAACAACTCCTTTTGCCTCAGCCCTTACAACATTAACAGAGTTCCCTGCTACAAGACTTCTCAACATGGCACAAAAGAGGAAAACAGCACAAGCCAGGATTCTAATTCACACCATTCCCTCATTTCCACACAAATTAATCCAGAGGTGTCAGCTAAAACAGACAACCCAAAAATGAGGGTTAAGACAACAAAGAAAATACCTTCTCAAACAACAGGTCACTGAGTGACTGAGCAAACTCCCCGTCTTCCATTAACAAAAAGTGTCTCAGTGCTTCAAAATGCTTCTCTACATTCAGTTCCACAAAGTAGTAATCAACTATTGCTTTGTTCACAAGAGAAACACTAAAAATAAAAACACAGAAAAGGTATTATTCTTACAAGCAACTCCTTCCTTGCTGTTAACATTCAGCTGTGGCTACATCAGTAGCTGCAGTACTTGACTCTGATATCCAAGACAGGATGATATTCACATAAAGAAACAAAAATCTTCATCCAGAATATATCAGAATTAAAACCTATCACTTCATATAACTGGGTTTTGAACAGTACTGTGGAAGTATTTTAAGACTGGCTACATATCATGACCTTAGAACATGCTGCCGGGCCTGCAGCAACATTTTACCAATAGCCTTCTGTCTTATCTCTGTCACCTACACAAACAGATTGTGAAAGATTATTAAATCCCTGAGAAGAATATCCTAATTGGTAAAGTTCTGACACTGGATATTGAGTGCAGGTTTATACTACAGTTTGCAGTACAGTGCATATATTCAAGCTAGCTTTAAATAATTTAACTTGCATATCAGGGATAAGCTAATTCTGCCAGCACACAACTTAGGCTCACTTAGTTTGCTTTGCTGAATACATGAATCTGTATACAGATCGTTCTGGTAGCCAATCTGGATGTTTAAAACTACATTAGATAATTACATCTTTCTACACTGCACCAAACTTTGCGTATAGCATACTCAGAGTTAGTAAATGGAAATCCAAAGTACAAGAAAGTAGATTCCAAAACAGGAAGCATTTCAACACATCTTAGAATAACTGTTTTCATGACAGAGGCTAATCTTGTACATAATAACAAAACCTTTTCTTTAAAATACTATTAGATATACTAATAAAATGGTCAACACATATGTGGTTTCCCTATATATTCCAATAGTAAAAAGAACAGCTTCTATTTAACTTCAGTCTTGAAGCTGGAGTTCCCATAGAAACATAAAAATATATCCTTATCAATATGCACGAACTTTCACATTATAAAAAGATTCTTCTTCCCCCCCCTGTTATTTTTCACCTCTCAAATAAAAACTAGCACAAACATTATAAATAATAAACCTTCTTTTTAAAGAACAAGGAAATCAATGGTGTCAAAATTATTGCTGCGTAATCCATGAGTCTGAGAGCAAACACTTCCCTCCAAGCCCTGGTATTTCAAATAGACCTTCAAATTTTTAATTTACACATAAAAATATAAGTTTATGTTACCATTTATAATGCAAATCTGAACTTTTTAGTTAGTAATGGACCATCCATTTCTGGGAGCAAAGAGAAAATTTAAGAGAACAGATCTATGTGCAACTCATGTCTCGAGAAAGAACTAATAAAAACCTTGACATTAATTACTAAATGATGTATTCACTTTTTCTAACAAATACTCACTGAGATACAAGTGGAGCAGTAATAGAACGCTTCATCAGCACTGGCAGAGATAAGAGCTCGCTCAGCTGTACAGCCGTTTCATCTGTTGCTGACTGTACCATAGGATCCACGGGAAAAGTGTATGATCTCGGTATCACGTGATGCAAGAGATGAGAAACTGGCAGTTCTGCTAAATTTAAAAATATATAAATGTTGTATGTTATTATATTTAAGCAATTTTATAATCTGTTTCTACTAAACTCTACAAACCCCTCTAGGTTAAAAACTCGTTATATGTCAAAACGTATTTCTCATCTCTGTGTCTAGAAGCAAATTGTTTGGCTACTGCAGTTCATAGTATTGGTAAGTTACTGGTAATTCAGGTGTTTTTTCTGGCACTCAGCTTTCTCGCTCAAGTTTACCACATCTTCTATTAATCTACTCTCCCAACAGTTCTACTCACACATCAAATCATAACTATCTTGATATTTTTCAATACAATACTGATCCGATAAGGCTTTCAAATAAGCTTGTTCTTTCTTCCATGTATCTTCCTCTCCCCCTTCCTCCTCCATAGTCTTGGGAGCGTTAGCTTCAGAAAATAAAGTTTCTTGAGTCACAGTATCTTGTGGAACTGCTTTTTCAGGTTCTTCTGCCTAAAACAAAAAAAATGGACAAATTTTGAGAGATGCTGGCTTTACCTACTCACACTTAAAGTGTTTTTACAGGTAATTGACTAGTTCTTCCAACTGAAAATAAAAGAGCTTACTGACCTGTACTTTTCGGACATGTAAAAACAATATGGTATTACAGCGATTACTATCAGGGACAGATACTTATTACCTTAACCACCAGTGGGTTTAATCCTTCAAAGGAAAAGGAAATCTTCTCAACAAATACTTTGTTTCTTACCTGTAAGCTCTGCGAGGAATCTGGAGAAGGGTCCTTGTTGACCACATTTGCAATTACTGTAATTACAAGTAAATTAAAGAAAGCATTTACTTAGTCCTGCTTACAATTCATACTACCTACTCAGCTCATACTTCAGATCTGCTCCCAAATTTCCTCAGAATTTCTCTATAGACTATCACAGAAACAACCACCCCAGTAACAGTCCCTCCCCATCGTCCCACTCAGGCAGTTTTATGTGTGTTCTCTACTCAAGATCACACAAAGTCCTGTTTCATGAAGTTTCAGACTAGCATTTTTTTAATGCTCTGTTTCTTGTATATAGGAGACAAGACTAAGCTCAAATTCTTTCCTCTGAATACTGAAAAGTTATGCAAGGACTTAAGTAGTAAGTATCCATTTTGAAAATAAACACTTATAGTTACTTTCATGAGCCCTTAAACAAATGCTGACTGAATAAACTTAATTTTATTTTACCTTCCTGTTTCTCTTCCATTATATTTTCTTTTTTGTCATCTTTAATATTAGCATCAGGAAAGACTGGAATGCTGTCAGATGACTGTGACTGTGGTAAAGTCTTTTCCTTAACTTGTGATGTTTTTGCTTCCTTTCTGCTCCCTTCAGCAGGTGATAATTCTTCACTGTACAGAAGTGTCTGAACGGTGGAGTCAGATGAAGGACCTGAAATGGTTTTACGATGAGGTATTGGATCATTTTCTGTAGATGGGGCCCACTTCCCTATTTGGATGCTTGACTGGGATGCGTGACCAAACGGGCTCCAACGAGACTTCAAAGGCTCTGTATCCGAAACCAGCTCTCCAATTTTGATGTGTGACTGTGAAGCATGCCCATGGATGTTCCAACGAGGTCTAGCTGAGACTACCTCTGACATGTTTTCACCAATCTTGATATTGGCATCAGATGCATGACCATGGATGTTCCATCGAGGCCTTGTAGGAACTACATTTGACACATACTCTCCAATCTTAATATTTGCTTCCGAAGCATGTCCATGAATGTTCCACCTAGGCCTTGAGGGCTCTACCTCTGAAGCATATTCCCCAATTTTAATATGAGCTTCAGAAACATGCCCATGAATATTCCATCGGGGTCGGCTAGATTCAACTTCAGAAGTATAGCTGCTGATTTTTATATGGGAGTCTGAAGAATGCCCATAAGGACTTGAATGTGGCTGGTAAGAGTCCACATGAGGCACGTATTCTCCCACTCTGATGTTGGCATCAGACGCATGTCCATGAATACTCCACCGAGGCCTTCTGTACTCCACATCAAATACATTTTCTCCAACTCTAACATGTCCCTGCCAGGCTGCAGATGGTCTGAGAACTGTATTAAAATCATACTCATTTTGCTGATGCAGTGGTGCATCATCTTCTCCTTCCGGTGCTCCTCTCAAGACAGGCTGATTTTCACTTACTTGAGAAGTCTCAGAAAGATCTGAGTTAATATTTCGGAATGCTTCATCTAGCAAAGATCCTTGTACGCTAATGGCAACAGGTTGTTCATCTTGTGGCTTTGATAAGAAATCTTCTATATTGACATTGGATTCAGGCAAGGAGTCAGCACTGTACAGAGGACTGCACGTGTTCTCTGAACTTTGGAGACTGCTTTCAGATCCTGCTACTTTAGGCTGAAAACGCTCATCAGCATTATTATTTGTTGTTGCTGGCATGGGCAGTGCTTTGTCAGCAGAAGTAGCATGTTCCAGTCCAGGCTCAGATTCTTTTCTGCCAACTGTCTCATCAGAATGCAGAGGTTTCACAGAAGACACCTAAAAAAGACATAATTATTACACTGCATGGCTAGTCACATAATCAAGCTACTTATTAGGGCGCCCCTTTATTACAAGTAAGATTTAAAATTTTCCAGTTTTTTCAGATGTACTACAAATAATGGGATAACTACTCACCCTGCTGTTACAGTGAACCTTGTGTTTACTGAACTGAAATGAACCATGAAATGAACTCCCTTGAGGGAAACTTGGAACAGCAACCTGGAGTTTATGTAAGAAAATAAACTCACCTGTGAATGTGGATCCTTCACAACGAGGTTTTTATCTAAAGGCAGCTGGCACTGTGTATAAGGAATAATATCTAATTTTCTCCTGTAGTTTCCATCTGGAAGTTTTTCAAGCATTTCCTGTAAGTAAAAATGGCAGTAACAGAAGTCTTTAAGTACCAAGTACTGAATTTTCTAAATTATATTTCTTAAATCTTTTCAGAAGATACCTCGATGCGTTTTTGATCTTCTAATAAGAACTTAAGGCGGGCTGTTTCCAACTTGTGTCGCTGGATTTTCCATAGTGCTCTTTGTTCCCTACGGGCTGCATCATCAGAAAGTTTGCTATAATGGTCAATTAATTCCTGCCTAAATGAAGGTAAAAATAAAGCTAAGTTACAAATTTTCGCACACTCGATTTTCATCTTCTATTCCAAAGAATAAGATCTTTCAGCACTTCAGAACTGAGAAGCAATTTTTTAAAAGTAGAAGCCAGAGGCTTCAATCACAAAGAATAAACAGATGGAGAAAACAGGACTGTATTCTTAGTCAATTTGCATTTCTATAACTATTCTTAGTAGGTCACTCATTTATCTGAAGTATTTTAGATATAACAGAAGAAACTGAAATACAACTAGCTGCACAATAAGAACAATTCTAACAATTAATTGTCAATGTAACTTCTCTGTCTGCTTTTTAATTCTGCTTTGACATAAATGTGACCACTTTTGCTGAAGGCTCAGCTTTTAATTGTAAGACATAGTTAATTTTTTTCCTGAAATTCTGATCATAATAAAAAACATAACAGATAGGGTTGGTGCAAATCAGTGGGTCCCAGATTTCTGGGCCACTAACCATTCCTAAATCACAAAATTGCTCATAGCTTACCAAGAATCCTTGATCCATCTTTTAACTGCAAACATTACCTTTGTAGACCAATGTCTGGAAACTGCTAGTATCATAAATTTAATATACAATATTTTTTCCTGAGGTCTTCTTGATGGTTTTGGAGTATTTAAGTTTTGGGTGACTACTCGGATACATTTACCTTGCCTTTTTTTCCAGTTCTTCTTCTAAAGCTTTCAGTCTTTTTTCTCTCTCTCTGAGCTCTCGGGCATAGCTGAAATCATCATCAATCTCCTCTTGCTTTATTGCAAGGCGACGCTGCATAAATATGTAACACTTTTAAAAGCCACTCTCAATACCAGCTGGAACACAGACATCTGCAAGTTCTTATTTGTACCTCGTGAGCTATTCATTCAACTTCACTACAATAAATCAAGATTTCAATTATTTGCCTATGAAATCTAGTTGGCCTTTAGAAACACACACAGAAATACCTCTTGGTCTTTTGCAAATTGCTCTTTCAGTTTCTGAAACTGTTCCCGTTTCTTTGCATCCAAAGCCATTCGTTCTGATATTTGTCGATCTGTATCGAAACGAAGATATTGTTAGTTTACATTAGCGAACCCACTAGAAAACACATGAAACACCACCGCAACTTACCATTAATGGCTTTTAGTACTTTGCTAACAGTTTCTCGAGCATGAACAATTAATTCTTGCTTGGCTATTTCCATGCGCAAATCCTAAAAAAAAACCCAAACAAACAAAAATACAGGTGGGATTTTTTTCTATTATTTTAGACTTACAAATACATTGTTGCAAAGACAGGTGCACACTTTACAATGGTTATTAATAAAACAATTAATTAAATGGAAAGTCTATAAACAAATATTGAAAGTTAATACTCCAGACCTTACAACAAACCAAATCCGATACGTACACTACATTGATGGCATCTGAAAGACAGAAGTCTCTTTATAACTAAAAGAGTTTTTAAAAAAGCAATTAGCTATGCAAATTACAGAAAGAGTCTTATCTGATTACTACTTAGTTTGCCACATTGGTTGAATTAGAATCTAGCAATCTTTTCAGTACTTTTCAGTAGGAGGCCAAATCTGCTGCTGCAAAGAACTAAGATGAAAGTACAAAACACATTTAATACATACCAACAAATGACAACACACCACCTACATTTTTAAAAGCTATATTAAATAAGTTTATTTGCTGTGTTAACAACGTAAACACCAATTGACCAATGAAAAAATTCTGACCAAAAATACAAATTATTTCAAAGTTCTAACGAAAAATTAAAAACTAGTATTAAAAAACAAAGTCCCAACAATAAGGTCTTTATTCTTTGATTCATTTACCTTTTCCTCCTTACTTATGGAACTGTATCGGGCAATTCGTTCCATTCGACCTACATACACTGCACAATCTCTCTCTATTTCTTTCAGTTCCTCCAGCGAAAAAATAACTGAAATCCGGGGAACAGGTATATCTGACCAACATATATAATGCTGAAAAATGAGAAAAATGAGAAGTTTCCTTTTAAATACTTTTTTTAAACTATAAAATGTTAGATTATCAACTCACATTATATATATATATTTAACTTAGCAATGCTTCCAAGATACTAAGACAGGATCTAAAAATTTTATTAATATCATTTGGTTTAGCATTTTTATCATTCAAAGTAGGAGAAAGAAGTATAAAGTTCCAGAACTTGGATCCAGGTCAAATTCTCAGGGTTCCCTCTTTCCCACTGAACTGGACAGAAATCTAAAATCTGATACGTACATTTATACTAGTCATGTTCTAAGTGCCTAAAATTTTGCTTTTTGGAATATCCAAATTAACCAAACCTGAGTAACTCAGCGCTGAATGCATCTCTCCTATCAAGAGTTAGGTTTTGTTCACTTTATCCCGCACTGATCCCCACTTAATAGGAACTGTCTGGAGCATAACTAACACACACCTACAGGAGAGAGCTCTACACAAGACATAACTCTCAAAAAGAGATGTTATCTCTCAGAAGATGGGATGCCCAGAATTGTGTTCCTGGGACTGTGTTAGCATAAATAAAAGGGAAGAGCCAGCTGTTTAGGGCATTAAGATGGAAAGGGATGGAATGTGACTGGCACTCTCAGACAGATGGAAGACGATTGAACCTGGGTGCCCCGCATCCTAGGGGAACATTCTATCTATTAGTGTTAGTGACTGATAAAACTGTAATTTATAATGGAAACAATGGCTGATACTGTTTTATAAAAAGCCCAGTATTACTGGCACACCTGAGTCATGGTTTTAGAACGCTTATCAGAGCAGACTCAGAAGAACTAGTAGAGGGTCATCTCATTTGAGATATTAGGCTTATGCCTGATATCTGATATCAGATATCTGATGCTGAGCTGCTCAGCTGTGTCAAGACTGGGCAGCTCTGATCTTAAAATGAAAGAGAATACTAGTTACTCGGGAAGGAGACTTAAGACACCTCTGTGGTTGTTTCAGTGTTAGACATATATAGAGACGAGGGAAGACAAAGTAGTTTAACATGTTTCTCTTATCAAGGACAAAAACTGTTCTGCAAAATATGAATAAACAGAAGTATTTAAGCACTTCTTGGAAATGTAGTGATAGAGCTGAACTTCAAGAGCTATGCAGAAGTGAGTCAAGACCTACTAAGTGAAGCATCTTTAAACCAAAAAATAGCAGTGTGAGTTGTGTGAAAAATGGAAGGCACTTGCTTGGAAGCCTACATCATTTCTGCTTCCAATACAAAGGAAAAGAAGAAAGATAGCATGTGCATTGGATACGATAAATTTGATGCTGTTAAAAATTTGTATTTCTGCAGTGAGGTGTTAGCAATTGGAGTGGATAGTCAGCTCACAAGTATCTGAGAGCAAGGAATTGCCTTTCATGAATCAACATCCTACTTATGCAACACCAGTTTTCAATAAAGGAGCAAACTTGCTAAAAACCTAGAAACTTGCTCTAGAGAGACGTGATTTTCTCAATGTAACAGGAAGGAAACAAACCAAAACTTACCCTAGGACAGCACAATTTCAGCAAGTTTATGGTTTTCCCGCATATGTATACATCATTAGCAATATGTTTAAGAAATACAGGGACACAATCTTCTACTTCTTTTGAAATCAAAACATAACCATGAGTCCAGTAATGTTTATCTACATAGCAAACAAAAAGAAGAAAGTACACATTTTTAATTATTTAATTAACAGCACAAATTATATAAATTAGAATCGTTCCATATACATACTGTACCTCTGAAACAAAGATAATCCTCATTCACCTGGATCATAAATTCTCCATAAACATCTCTGAATACACCACTGTATACCCAATCATAGATAAATCTAAAAAAAAAAATAAATACAATTTTACAATATTGAAAATCAATCCTCTCACCTTCTCAACTTTATTATAACCAAGCAGTAAGTATATTCTTTAAAACATCAAAACACACAAGCTACAGGCAGGATAAAACCCAGCAATTAAGTGCTGTCACACTGGTATTTAAAGATACACATAGGATTGTGTCTCTACATTTTTCTTAAAAGAAACCATCTTTATATAGAACATTTCAGTGATAATTAGTTAAGATGAAAGAACACTGCCTTAATTAAAACAATCTTTTTATTTCTGTATATTAATTTACTAAGTACACATTAAAAATTTCTAGAAATCTTTGCTGCACATCAAAAGCACAGGGAGAGATAAGCAGGAAGGATTTATTTTAAAGAGAGTTAACTTTAACAGGGAGAAACTGAAAGGGTATAAAACAAATATACAACACCACACACTTTTTTTCCTGGACTTAGAGACATTTTTAATATAGATGTAATAATGAGAACTACTATTTTGGAATATTTATTCATGCTTTTTCATATTTCCTCTGTCTGAAACCAAACTTTTGGAGAAATAAAAAAATACAATTATCTGAAGCTATAGATAAAAAGGCTCGAAGCACCTTGAAGCTAATCTTTTCTTTTCTTACTAGTTGCAATACTAACATTGTTTCTAGACATTGGGTCAGTGTAACAAACAGGAAGCATTTAGCACAGGAACCACTATTCCATTTTAAGGTTGTAAGTAGAAAGAACTTTTAAAGTGTTAAATCTATGTTTCTATGATTTATTTGAGCAACAACTTTTGCTATTTAATTTCTTTCAGGTTAATAAATGAGTGGGATAACACTTTCTGCAGATAATGGAGGCCTCCTTCCACAACAGTCCTGATGTATGATTGATGTTTTGATAAAGATCTGCAACAAATTTAGGAGTCAATGCTGTTAAGTATCACATACAAATAAGCACACTTTCATATTTTTAAGGTTCCTTGTGATGCCATGACATCCTGCCCTTGATATTTCAGAAATCTGCCTACCTTCTATAAATTGCAAGGCAGGTGCTGTGAAGATATTTCAATGACTCTTCTGGTAAATCTGAAATTAAATTTCTCTGAAGAACATTTTATGTAGAAGGAAGAAAAAGCAAGAAGGGTGACCATGGGAGGAATGTTAAATTTAGAGCCGTTTGACAGATTTTGTTTCTCTCGTTCTAGTATCACTACATCTACTAAGTATCACTGTAAATTGATGACAAACTACAGCTATAATCCCTATAAATAGCTATTTAGAAAAATGTAGTGTCTCTTCAGAGGTCTATAAACTAACGATTTCCAAACTTATGTGCACTGCTTAACAAAACTGTTGCAATCCAAGGAACTCTACCTCCTATTGTTAGTTACATCTGCTTAATGAACAAAAGATTATTTTTTAAAAATTTTGCTCACTGAAAAGCCCACAAGAAAAAGAGAGTGGAAATAAGCATGAACTTTCCCTGTTTGTGCAACACCAAAACCTGTTAGTTGCCAGTTTCAGGACTTCACTACAGGTATGAGGAAAAAAAAATAAATAGAAGTTTATCCAAGTCTCATAGTCCAATATGAATTTCCAGTACCAGCAGCAAGAAGGAAGTCTTATTTACATGTATTTACTTACTAATCTAGTCACATCTAAAACCCTTATGTTACTACTGAGCTGGAAAGCAGAGGTAAAGTAGGATTGAAGAAAAATGAATTGATTTTCATATGTATTTTGCAGATACAGCTACATCCGATATTTTCTCTGAAAGTGTTAAAAGCCATTGTTACATTAGTAGAGTTACTCACCAGATTACTAATTCAGAACTGCTCTTAAACACAATTATGCACAGAACAGTATGAACGCACCTTGTGTATGGTTCACAGCTCGTTTTCAACAAAGACAGAAGAACAGGATAATGCTCATTGCTACAGTTGTTGAGAGCCTCTTTGTACAGATATGAAAGCAATTTAACACCCTAAAAAAATTGAAAAATATTCTAATATTAGGCAACAAACTTCACTACAACTTTAGTAACAAATAACTCATAAATACACAGCTTTACGTGTTTCACTAGACACAGAAGGCAGGACTGTTCAGCCTGCAGAAGAGAAGGCTCTGGGAACATTTTATAGCAGCTTTCCAGTACCTAAAGGGAACCTACAGGAAAGATGGGAAGGGACTCTTCATCAGGGAGTGTAGTGATTGGATGAAGGGTAATGGTTTTAAACTGAAAGAGGGTAGAATTAGATTAGACATTAGGAAGAAATTCTTTACTCTGAGGGTGGTGAGGCACTGGCACAGGTTTCCCAGAGAAGTTGTGGCTGCCCCAATCCTGGAGGTGTTCAAGGCCAGGCTGGATGGGGCTTTGAGCAACCTGGTCTAGTGGGAGATGTCCCTGCCCATGGCAGGAGGGGTGGAATGAGACGATCTTTAAGGTCCATTCCAACCCCCAAACTATTCTACGATTCTTCGGTTCATCTCACTTCCTCTAGCTATCTGCAGTTAAGATCACTTCATCTGATCTAATTACCTCAAGCTCACTTTATAGTCACTGGAGGGAAACAGGTATATTTAGAGGTATGTTTAGAGTTGGATTCATTTGACTTGCTACAAATATCTCCTTCAGAATGCAATGAAATGCACTTTAAGATTTATTTACTTTATTTACTTTTTTACTTTAGGAATTGAAAACACAGGACAAAATTCCAAATTTTAAAATATCTAGAGACAGGATCATGCCATTCTAACTGGAGGATCAAGGTCATATCTTTGGTAGCAGAAAGGCCAACTCTAAATATTTTATGTAAAATCCTACCTAATTTTGAAGAATATTAACATTGTAACCCAAACCAAACAAAAACATCAAATTAATTCTCACCGTAGGAAATGAAGCACCAGCTCCACCACTGATCCCCAGTGCTGTTGTTCCTATGCCACAAAGTTCAGCTAAATACCTAAAAAACAATATTAAAACATACATTACAATTTTAACCAGAAGTCTCTGAGATCACAGTGATGAACTTTGCTGAAGTTGAATATCATACAACAACCCTACTTTATCAGCTGTATGATAATAGGGATAACAAAGAAACTGAATATAAAGACCTTACATGTTTTCCCTAGAATCTTCTGGAGATAAAGAAATCTTTCTGTTAAAATAGAGGGAAAATACTGAAAGACTATGTAAGAATGCCATGTATAAGAGTTTCTATTGGTGTATATGAAGAAATAGACGGAATTTTTTCTGCTATGAAAAGCTTCAATATTAAATATTATTCTCTTACCTCAACTGACGACCTAATTTTCTGAAGAGAAAGCTGATTGTTAGAAGACTTAAAGTAGGAGGTGTTGACAAAACACATGCTCGGTAATACTGAAGATACTTTCTCAGCCCACTTGTGAATGCCTAGGATCAAAAAAAAATTTAAAGTCTTAATGTTAAAACTGTTAATCTATCCACGTCTCACATCAATTGCATGAGCATGAAAACAAACCTTTTACTAAAATGATTTGCCTATGCAGGTAAGAGGGACTTGTATACCAAAGTAAGGGGAAAGTAAGAGTCCATGCAACTTCAGACAATCAAATTAGCTAGATGACTGCTCTATACTCTTTATACATCCATGACATGGAGCCTGTACCCACGCACAGCAGTAAAGCACCTTGGTTCAGCTTCTTGGAATTGCCCTTTGAGGAGCTCCTCATTCTCTAACAGCTATAACCTGAACCTACAGAAATCTGTTTCCTTACTTGCATGCCTAAATTGGATACTGGAAAAAACTCGTCTAGAACTTTTTCTAACAAGACAAGGAGAGAGGCCTTCTTATCCAATTTCCATTGACACTGCTGAAAATCTAATTTTCAGAAGGAATATGTTTTCATAACTAATCCTAACTTAATTCTATGCATTAGAAAGAAATGAAATCACTTGGTATTAGACAGTGTATGCACAATTCAGCATAATATACACAGGACTAACAGTGAAAATTTGCACTTAATTCTGAACAAAGAAAATATTATTAAAATTATAAATATCGTATTTTCCTCTTTCAGTTTTTATTTTTTAAATATATATTATAAATACACACATACTGTATTAAGAAAGCTCTTGTATTTTAATTTTATACATCTTAATGTATAAATATGTAATGTTTTTAAAACATCTAAAAATTATATCACTTTAGTCCTCAACAGAACATCATCACTGAACAAATCACACTTCAGGTAATGAAGACCTTTCACCATGTGTTTCAGTGCAAGCAAGCCATAAGCACCCAGAGCTGTGATTTAAACACAGTGGGACTGTTCATTGATGACCTGGGATGAGCATTACACTTAAAATGCTCTGCAGTTTTGCAAAATGAAGAAACTTCAGCATTACATGAAATCAAAGTTACCTTCTCTACCTAAGATAATTAGGCATTAAATCTAGATGATTTAATACAATTATTTTACCTGAAACACAAGTCCTTTGCTGTATGAAGAATCTAAAACCGGCTGAAGAGAAAAGCGACTTAGTCGTGTGTAATAGGTTCCATACTCTGCAACTTCCGAGAGCAAGTTGTGCATTGTCTCTGGTGAAGTCCCAGATACATATACCCCCTCCTTTATCACAAATGTCTGAGCAGCCTAAAAGGATACAGGAAGGGAAAAAAAAGCAGCAGATTCAAATATTTCATTGCTATTTAAAATGGCAAACTTTTACACACAGAAGTAACAGCAGACAAATTTTCAGTTTAGATACTCTGACGACTGAGACTATATAGCTAGGACAGTGTGATAAACATTAAATTGTAGCAAAATTTCAGGAGCACAAGTGGTATTTTCAAATATACAGAGTAAGACCCATTATCTAATCCCTTAAAGAAAATCCAATCTACAAAACTATTTGCACACCTATTTTCGAGTACTCATACACCTATTTTCACTTAGCGGACTACAAATACTCTTAGACTATTGCAATAACATCATTATTGCAATATATAAATACTGCCCTACTGCAACTTTGTAACAGTATCCACAACTGCAAGATCTCAAGAGAAATATATGTATCAAAGAGGAAAACTCTACAAAGAAAAAAAGTAAAAGACACAAGTAAGTGCAGTTAAAAATCTTCATACCTGATTGAGTGAAAATGTAGTGGATACCACACCAATGAGGACATTCAAGACATCCTTAACCAGTTCAGGTTCTTTCATTAGCACAAGCTGTGGAAGCTGAAGTACAGTATTACTAAACAGTTGCAATTCCCCTTCTCGAAGTTTGTAAAATTTGTCAAAAGCTTCTCTCCCAGCTTCAGTAAGATACGGTTCCTCTTTTTTACCAGGTGGGCTGTGTCAGAGCAAACACATTACAAGGTGATTATATGAAAAGAAGGAAATATATCTCCTAAAGAAAAAAAAAGGCATTTCAGAATTTTACACTGCCAGTATTGACCACAGAAAAATCTACTAGTAATATAGTACATTTTCAAGGGAATGCACATTCAGTCAATGAAACTGTAGCCCAAACTCTGTACAGTGAAGAAACAGGTAGATAATTTGAACATCAGTTCAGAGACAGAAACCTTGACAGGGAATTACCAGTTTCTTTTGTGGCCTTCCCTGATGTAGTTTTCATATTAGGAAAATAAGCTCAATATATACCAGATTTTCAGGGTTCATGATTTATATGATGACTTGCATTAACAGATTTTAGCTCTTCCCAGTGATGATTACTATCCCCTCCAAAACAATTTCTCCTCCTAATTCTTCCACAAATTCTGAATTCTAGTAGGATGTATCAGATGAAAGCTGTCAGGCATATGGTCTATATTTGACTCTAAAGATCCTTACAGTCTAAATGGCAGCAAGAGAAACTGTCTTGTACTAAGAACAAAGCTAGAGTGTGCTACAGTGGCTTTGAAAAATCAGGTCAGGGAATTTCTGAGTTTCTGAGCTAGTCAGGCTCAGAGTTGAAAAAACACTGTATAACACTGCAACAGACACATCACTAGATTATTACTTAAAATTACAGAAAACACACAGAGCAGTTTCTCCAAAATCAGGCACACCACTACCCATCAGGAATGTAAGGAAGATACCTGCCATACCTGCCTTTTTTTTTTTTTCTTCCAATTTAGGGAAGCTAGGAAGCTTTAACAAGGCTATATAGAGCCCTCTCTCAGGAGATGCATCTTCTACTCAATAGATAAAAGAACTAGAAGTCTCACTACACCATCAGGAAGTCTGTTATAACAATTTCTGATTTGGTTACAGAGAGGGAAAAGGAATACAATACTGTACAATACTGGGAGATAAGGGTTTAATTATTCTAGTGTTCTACAACAATCACTTTCTCTTTTGAAACTGAAAATATGGAATCATTTTAGACTGAGGTAAATTGCATAGTCCATAAGAAGTCAGATTAGTTAGAAAAATGTTGCATTTCACACAAACAGCAAGTGTTCCCATAATCGCTTCACTGTTTTTGACAAAGACGATTTTCTTTTATCTCTTCTTATGAAACAGCTGCAATCTAAGAACTGGATTCCTTTCTCAGTCATTAATGCAGTATATTGAATCCTGTGAATTAAATATGCACATTTCACTATTTATCCTGAGGTCACTTGGAACTAAGATGACATACACCTTCATACGTTTGCATATGATGCATAGTAAGTTTGCCAGTAACGTCAGACACATACTACCCAATTCTTTCCCAACATCTTCGTTTGCTGGGTCCATATGTAAGCACTGCATCCCACAAGTCTATGTCTGGAGTCATGCTCGGCTCTGACTGAGAATCAGGAGTCAGATTGGATGCTGACTGGAATCCCTCATCTTCCGACTGGTCTATACTTTGGGGAACCTGTCAGAGAGAGTTCAGATGTTATATGTGAAATGTATTAGAATATATAGAAATATATGCTAATAAAGAAGATGTTCTGCTATCATTCGTGATCAAGTGACTCCACATACTCAACCTGTGTCCTCCACCCTCCCTTTATATCTATTTTAAGTTTTTCCTGTAAGCACTCTTTTCATTTGATAAGACTCTAAGGGTATTAATGCCTATACATAAAACAACAATCACCATTAAAATAATATACTAAGTTTGTCAGTGTTATAACTTGAAACTTACCCCTTTGGTAAGCATATAGTTCCACAAATTGACAATTTGAGGTCTGGATATTCAACAGTATGTAACACTAATAAAGTCACACTGCTCATTATTTCAGTTGGGCAAATCATCCAGGCTCTAATTCTTAAAATTTGTAAACATTCTATTAACTATGACTAACATCGTTTGTTCCCTTACGCTTATTCATATGCAGAAAATCTGCAGGTGTCCAAACAGTGTATATGCCACATCCTCAACTCCCACTCAACAGGAGTTCTATGTGCAGAATAGTACTCAATTTTAGTAAAAGACAATCACACCCACATAAAAAGCAGCATGTTCTTCAAGAAATTGCAAATTTTCCAGTCTGATGGGAAGAGTACAGCACTTACACAGAAAAGTTCTGCCTCCCCTAAGTTACAACATATCCATATGTGCACAGTGAATTGCACAGGGGTTTTCTTTTTTAATGTGTCTGCCTTCAAGTTTCAGTTAAGACCCTGAGTTAGGGGAATTGCAGGAGTTATCCATATGTTGAGGGAACAAAAAGAGGATTAAAAGCACAGAGGCACAGAAAACCTACCTAGACACAGTAAAAATGGAAAGAAAGAAAAAAACCCCAAGTTTATCTAGTACCTCTATGAGAATAAAACATAGCAAAAATATACAGAATGGACAGCAAAAGGCGAAAAAAATACACAGTAGAAACTGTATACACTGAAAAGGTAAAAGGACAGTGGGAAATAGGCTCAATGAAATACAATAACTGAAAAAAATGTTTTAAGATACAACAAGCCAAGAAGGAAATACAAGTTAGGTAGTGTAATCTGAACAACAAAACACATACATTCAGACAGGAATGCTTATGCAGTCAGGCTGAACAGTAACAAGCAACAATGCAAAGGAGTTCAATATGTAAAGCAGGCAAAAATGCAAGCAAAAGATTACTAGGGTGGGGAAGGCACAGATATAGCTGATGGCTTAACTTCATAAAGCCTATGGCCACATGATGATTTTGTACACAGCTACAGGACAAGACCGAGGTTTTCATTATCATACATCTCTGTATCCAAAAAGCTTATCTGGTTCTCAGCAAAGAAAAGGATCCCTGCTCCATCTTAAATTCCAACACTATATGCTTCTTCTACAAATTAAACAACTGCCTATATTTTAAACTATAGTTTCAAAGTAGCATATTGAAAGCATGCATACACTCTTAAGTCCAAAACTAATGGTACCATACTTTAATTGCAAGTCCAGACAAATCTGCATTGTCAGGCACTGGTGGTAAATCCAACTTGATGTCCATATCATACGTACGGCTATGGACAAGAGCACCGAAGAGCGAGACCCGTGTTTCTTTCTCAAACTTGTCACCAGCAGGATAGTTCTGTGAGAACAACCCTATGGCAGGGAGTCCGGTGCCCGGTGCAGCCTCCATTATCTGAAGTGTCTTTTGAATTGTGTCATTGAACTGACATTCTTCATTTGTTATTAGAGACTGTATATCAGCTTCAAATACACTTACATCATAATAATCATAACCCTGATATTTGACATTTCTCCCGACATATTTGTTGTTCTGAAAATAGTCCTTTTTTTGTGGTACAAGCTGAGGAGGACCCGTTCCAGCGAGCTGTACTAAGAGATCCAAGACAGAATTAACTTCAGTAAATGGTAAGCATTCCGTTGTTTCCAGTTCCTCCACAAGATTCTCCAGTCTATCCGCTTGAGCACCTAGGCCACCAACTCTCAAGTTGAAAGACAGCATCAAAATTTTGTTTTTCACTGGAAGCCTGGAAACGTTTGATTGCAGCTTACGAGCCTCGTCTTGAAAAAGGTTTATGAACAGGGCATTATAAGCAACCCTTTTCAGATTTTGCTTAGCCCTTCTCTTGCTGATCTTCCGCCTGCCCAGGTGGACCTTCCATGGCAAACCTGTCAAGTGTGCTTCACACAAGTCATTGAACAACTGCGTAATGCTCTCCATTTCAAATCAAATTGTCAGGTTACAGCAGCTACAGTCTAGGTCATGCGAAGACCTGAAAAGTAGCAGGAAAAGGAAGAAACACTGGTAACGTGTATGAAAAATTGAGGAGTATGCTTTAAGTTAAAGTGAGACAGCCCAAAATGAGAGAGAAGGAAACTGACCTAGCACATATTTAGGACATAAGCTATAAAAATAACACTATGACTTTGATCACAAGCAAAGCGGTGGTGGTGCAAGCTTAATTTCAGACGCCTGATTTTGCTCGGCAGATCGAAATAGAACAGAGAAGGCTGCCCTGATCTAACACAGGATACATGTGGGAACACCTTCAAAAGCTTTACCGCTCCAGCTTTTCTCAGGAGACACCCGCCACCTCCACCCCACCTGCACAGTGCCCTCAGCAGAAGTCACGGGGCCAGGCAGAAAGCGGGCGAGAAGACGGGTGCAAGAAGATGGGGGTGCTGAGGGTGACAGGCAGCACAGGGCTGGCCTGCACCACACCGGGCATCCCTGGGGCGGCTCTGAAGCCCCT
>NW_009648043.1:2818772-2821325 GCF_000708025.1 Charadrius vociferus
GGGTCAGGAGCGCGGCCGCGCACTGCCGCCGGCTCGTTAGCCCGCTAATTTTTTAGACAGTTCCTGCTTTTTAAACCATTCCTGCCACGCTTCTGGCGTCGTTTTGCAAGAAGCATCGCGCTGTTGCCAGAAAGAAACGAACTGCGCTTGTATCGCGTCCCCAGCTGCAGAACCTGCAGTGGCCCGACAGCGCTCTACCAAGAGCACGCGGGGTTTTTTCTCTTTATTAAAACATGAATTAATTTGACCAAGATCTTACAGAAATACACATAAAAATATAACACTGGTATTCAAAGCCCAGCTGTAGACTTCAGTTCAACGAAGGCAGGTAAAAGGAAATGAGCTAAATGCTTTTTCCTTGAAAGTGACTAATTGTAAAAAAAAAAAAAAAGTTGTTTTTTTTTTTTTTTTTCCCCCAGGGAGAGAGTGGGAGAGAGAAAAATAAACCAACAAATCCTCTGTTCTGAAAAGTTTTGAAGCTTAAGTTTGGCTGTCGCCCCGTTTCCAATCCAAAGTATAAATACTTTTTGAAGTTTAAAGAAATTCTGAACAGAAACAGAACATCTTTGTGTTCTTCAACTTTTGTTTGTGAAAATGTTTAATATGGCTTTTAGTTTCATTTGAAACAGATTTTCATTTCAAAATGTTCAAGGATTGTGTATCATTTCCCATCCAGCAATAACTGAAAAACAATACGAATGAGAAGGGAATCACTGGGAGAAGTTATAAAAAGAGAATCGTGAAGACAGATTTAGTATTACATAAAGTTGATCACAGTAGCAACACCAGTACAAACATAATTTGAAGAGTTCGAAATCAAAAGGTCACATTATTGAAGTCACAAATCAAAGTACTCTTGAAAATGAGCCCTAAATCATACCTGGAATGCTGCAAAACAAGGCATGCTATGGCTGTTGCCTCAGGATGTTGATTTAATTTTGAAAATTCACATCAGCCTTAGGCCGCTACCAAAATCTCCGGGGGGGGAGTCGGGGGGTGGGGTGGGGGTGTTATTTGTTATATAGACAGAGGGCAGAGTGAAGCCCTCTTTGCACTGCTTTATTCAATTACGTATTTGTAATTTTATATATGAAAAATATTTTTCTTTTTTCTCTCATGCCCGGTATAGTTCAGGAAATAAAACTTAGTCTCAACCACACAGGTGTGATGTAGCAAATGCATATACTATAACTGTTCAGCTGTTTTTCTTTCTTAACTCCTTGCAATTTAGAATTGCTCATTAGAAAAATTAAAAGAATAGACCATGCTAGGTGAACGCTTTAAATCAGATTATGAAATGAAAGTTCATTAATCTGAAGGACCTGTTGTTAAATTTAAACTCCCAATGAAATCATGGTGGTGGCAGCAGCGCAAGCACTTTGGTATTGTGTTAAATAATATTAAAATGTTTTTGCTGTTATGATTGCTCATTTCAGATTCCTGTCTTCTGGACTTTAACGTTCATGCAGTCAAGGTACTGCATGTGCAAGCCTGACTTTACAATGTCACAAATGACATAGGCCCCAATTTGCAGTAGTGAACTACAGGAGTTGTTTTCCAAGTGTCAGTCTTGAATAATTAGTGCCAATATAGAATATGCAAGCACAATTCTCTAGCTGAGAATACGGATTTTAAGTATTTTAAAAGCAGAAGACAGTTGTGAATGGCTCTTATTCTGCTTAGAGACTGACTATCCTTTTTCCTGATGATTTAAAAGGCAACATGAACACCAACACGTTTTCTTTTTCTTCTGCTGTGTAAAATTACTCTGAAGTGAAGTCAATTTCTTGAAATCCCATCCTTCACTGAAAAGAACAGCAATAAGGAAAACAGTTATTAATCAAGCTCATACCACAATTCCCAACCCCATAAGAACATTTTTATTGGAATCTGACCACTGCTCTTGGCCATTTCTTCTGAAAGAGAGCAGTGCATTTGCTTTCAGAGAGATGCCCACCTTAACCAGTGGGTTGGTTTTGGTTGGTTTTTTCTGTTGAAAAACAAACGTTATTCAGTAGAGAAACATTTCTAGACAAGTATGCTTGAAAACATATGTACCTCCCTAATCTGATTCCTATACAAATGCAGTACACAATCCTCAGCTATTTGTGAATGTACTTTAAGCATGACTAATCACTATTGAGTGATGTGTCGACAAGTCAAATATAAATAAAAATGTAACCTGATTCTGCCCTGTATTCAGAAAACACACTAGCAGTCAGAGCCAGTGCACACCTTATTAACCATTCCTTAAGCAAGCACATAGTATTTTAGTAGTTTAATTTCAAAATTTGGAATAACAGTATTCAAAGTTCCCAAGGGTACAGTTATTATGCTGTCAAATTCGGTGCTTTCTGGCTCAAGTGGCAGAATTAAAAGCATTCAGAGTTCCATCCTTCTCACATTAGATCATTGTGCTCACACTGACTTTAATATCCCATTGACTTACAAGATCCAGCTGTATTTTATTATCTTTTCAGAAACTTGCATATATTGATAAGAACTAAAGATAAAAACAGACAACTTACCTGAACACTGAAGAAATTTCCATTC
>NW_009648043.1:2821353-2832140 GCF_000708025.1 Charadrius vociferus
TTTTCTTGGGTAGGAGGTACACAAACTCCAAAGTGAGGTGTAGAAGCGCCCACTAATACTTTAGTTACACTTTGCATTAAATTTATCTCTGTGTCCTATTTAAGAAGAAAACAAAAATACTCCTGGGAACCAGACTTTCTTCATTTCAGTAATGCATGAAATATTTTTAAACAAGCTTTTGTAATTATATTGCTAGTATTAGTAGCCAGAATGAGCAACTTTCAATTTTCAAATAAAAATGCGTCAAAATGGAGATTTTTTTTTCTGAAAAAGGTAAATAAATTTTTATCTCCTGTAAAACTTGTTTTTTTGCAAATAGATAAAGAATCTCTTTTTCTTTTGGGGTTAAAAAGTTAAAGGTATAAAATGTTAGGAGGGAAAGGGAGCATGGGGCTTGTTTACTTCATGCATCATTTATTCTCTGTCCGTAGGAAATAGTTATATATTTTGATTCATCAAAAAGTCATTTTTTGACTCTTGACAGTCTAAATCAATGTCATTTGCTCACAGAAATTATATTCTGAGGTGTCCATAACATATAAGAATTATTAACATCTATTTTGAAGACTTTAGCTCTGTTTTATTTTTAAATATAGAAGTCTTTTTTTCAATTGTTCTAAAAAGCCAAGCCCACACAATGGAAAATCCCCACACATTCGATACTCCTGTTATGGAGCTACCTGCAGAGTACCAATATAAAAGGCCCAGTCATTTCTTAAAGATGTACATCTAACTTCCTTTTTATCTCTGAGTTTACCCTTCGGAACATCAATAATTCTTTCCATTTCATACTCCTAATTAGTAATGTGCAAATACACTATTTCTGTATACTGTATATCAATGTACAAATTATATTAGCTTAGACAATTTACATATCAGCACTGTAAATTAAAACAAATAGCATTTGAGAAGACTACAGAATAAAGTATGTCAAAATCCACTTAATTGGCAGCTTAATGAATAGTATGTCTTTAATTGGATACTTGCTGAGAAACAGATTAGAATGAAATTGCACGTGTGAACAATTATTCATTGTTTCTCATTAAAGAAGAACTAGAAGGCACAAAAGCAATCAAAAGTTACTGTTTCACAGAACACACAGAGAAATTGTGTTACTCACAGCCACAAGATGCTGCAGAGGCCGAGAGTGTAAGCCGAGTTCTTTAAGAGATTAGACAAATTCATGGCAGATACGCTCAGTGGCACTTATCACACACTGGTCTGGATACAGCCTCCGACTTCCTAAATTTAGAAATCCTTAATGTGGTAGTGTATGGAAACACAAGAGGAGGGAAAGATCCATGTATTCTTTATTTCCTTTCCCATGTTCTCTATCAGAAACACAAAGCTTGGCTAGATTGGTCCTCAGTGGCAATTAAGTTCACTTAAAAGATATGTGCCATTTTTATTTATTTGCTGCATGATGGAAGTCATGTGTGATAAAGTACAGCATGGGGGAGAGAAGGAGAGGAAATTTAGAGTTTCATGATAAACAGGACAACAGGCTGCTTTCAATCACATTTGACGGAAAGAGGCCATATACTTAAACAACAAGTATTTCTTTTCAGGAGACAGCTCTGAGCTGTGAATCCCAGATGGAAAGGGAAGTTAATCCCCAAACTGTGGCAAACTGTCAGAACATCTACTGTCTACAGACATAACCACGGTCTTGCATTCATGCCTCAGTTTCTCAGTCAGGCAGGCTGCCTATAGCTTGGTACGTGTCTGCATCGGCTCTTGTTCTCAGGCCTGAGTAAAACTTGGGTATTTGCGTTGTGAACTCAGGGGTACCAAAGACAGTATAGATACAGTCAATATTTTCTACTGGGCAGCTTGAAGAGGTTCATACCAAGCATGCTGCTGCTTGATTTGAGTTTTGTCCTGGGCACTTTGAAGTACCACAGCTCAGCACCACTTCTTACCTCGATCACTGCAAAAATTCGAGACTCAGCTAATCCTTGTAGTAAAGCAAAAAGCAGAGAAATCCCACTTATTCCAAGGCTCCTGTTTGGTCCAACAGCTATTACTGTCAAGTTAGGTTGATAACTGTATGCTACAGGAAGAATGAATCCAAGCACAGCAGAAAAGAAGTCGTTTCCTTCAGCATCCTTTAACAACAGTGAGAAATTATTTAGCACAAACGTAAAGCCCCCAATTTCCAGATACAAAACAAAATAGTAAGGTGAACCTCAAAAAGCTTTTGATTGACCTAGGAAACAGGATACGGGTCTATTTTCACAGCGATTTTTATATTGAACAGGCAGATTATTCATGTTTTCCTTAGTGTCTTCACACTGTAACACTGCCTTCTTGAAGATGAACTATGGTAGCTACTAAAGGTTTCCTCAAACCTATGTACATTCTAAAGATCTGTGGAGGAGTAGTATTCTGACAAGGCCACGAAAAGGAAATATTTTCAAAGGTCCGAATTGCAGTGAGGCATGTAATTCTCAGTGTCACTTTATGAATTTGTAAATATATTCTATTATTTCTGTTAAAAAAGTTTTCCTCCTATGTTGTTTCCAGAAAAGGAATCTTACCTCTTTCCAGTTTAGAGAAATATAGTGTTTGGAGTCGGTCTTTCCAGACTGTTCTTTCTCACAAATATGTATCGTGAGTATTTTTCTGTAAATAAAACCCACATGTGAGTATTTAACCAACAACTTCCAATGAGATAAAAAAAATCTTCTTGTTCATCATTCTTTAAATACTAATTCATAACACAGGAGCAAATAACGATTTGCATTACTACACGCCATAATATAAACACCAATTAAAACTGAAATCCCTTTTAAGGTATTTTTAAAAAGAGTATTAAAGATTATGAGCAAATTCCTTTTAAGAAAAAGGGAAAGTGGCAAAAAAAAAATTATGGATAAGTAAAGATGACTTTCAATAAGGAACTCAGCATCAGCAGTATGTGCCCCCTGCAGTTATAGGGGGGGTACACCCTATATAATTAATAATTGCCTTCTTTATTACTTTCTATTTTCAATAGTCTATTTTCAATAACAATCTAAATTTCAATTAATATAGAAGGATTATACTTTAAACCTACCACTAAACTCATACATAGAGTGGCACTCAGAAATAGCAGTTTGTCTTTAGAGATAGGGGATGTTTTGTACTTTGTCTCAAGTTTAACTTAATGAACATCAGCTCATGACTGTTTCCTTAGCACAGATTTCATCATATGTATGGACACTTAGGAACATTTATAAAGCCTTTGGGATCTGACTCCCTGAAGTAAAAAGAAACCTCACCCATCGTCTGTGTTTGGTATGATTTGCATGTCTCCAACAAATACGCAAAGCACTCTGCAGAAAACAAAGGAAAATATACATATGTTTACATCTAGAAGTATTTTTTTTTAATTTGTGCAATTTGATTAAAGAGTTTGCATGTAGATTAGATGGATAAAAAAGAACGTATATTGTTTCTGAATCTGGTCCATTAGAAGTATAAAGATGACCCATTTATGACAGCTCAAGGGAACTCCTTTTCTCCCACCAAATACTGGGGAGAAAAAAACAAAACCAAGAAAAATGTCCTCAGGCCAAAACCAATAGAACTCTGACAAAGAAAATGTAGGCTAGCACAGCAGTCATCCTTACAAATGTTTTGCCTTTAGTAAGGCAAAAGTTTTTTGCTAGGATATACAATATTGTCTGTACTACATATTGAAAATACAATGCGTATGGAGATGCTATTTGTTTTAAAATTAAGGTGTCAAAGGCAATTTGCCATATTTCACACACTTTTATCTTATTTCTACTTTTTGTCAAAGGGCCCCAAATGCAAAAGATACAAATTCACCTTTGAAATCCAAAACGAACAGTATGTCTTAGTGCAACAGCAACAGAAACAGAACATGCGGGTGATTCTGCAATTCCATTGCATACCTACAAAATATATTTTTTCATTCAGAAATCATTAATGCTGCACAAGATCATGTCATTTCTTATTTGTAACAACTGTATTTTTACTTGTTTATATGAATCAAACAAAACTACAGCTGTATGAAAGGGATCTTAATGATCTACCATAGTAGGGTTAAGAAAAATTTCTGAATTTTCTACATAAAGGCTATATTTGATTGTTGTATTACTTCAAAAGTATAGTGCTATGCTGAAAGGTAACTGTAAAAATAGCTTTTGCAGGGCAAGGTCATCTTTACTGGTTCTCTCGACAGTCTGCAGATTGGATACGCTCAGTGTGCCTGTAGGTAAATTGCACCAGAAAAATACACCCTATGAAAAGGATGTTGTCCCTCAATTCTAACTCTGATTCTTCCTTTAACTTAGGCAAGCTATTCCTTTCTGGAAAATATGACAGTGTTACTCAGTCAGCCTTTCAGTGTTCATGTGTAGTGCATTCATGTGTAGTGCTTTGAACTCTACATGAAAGCTAAGCAAAAAGATAATGCATGCTCCCCCTCTTCACTCATCCTCTCTGCATTTGTCAACACAAAAAACTCAGCTTAGCATCCACAACTCATGAAAAGTTCTATTTCTTTTTGCCAGGTACCTTTCTTTTTCATCTATTTATAGGTTCTCCTAGAGGTATGTGCTGTCTCTAATGTTTGAAGTTTGTCCCCAGGATCTACATACGTGACTTCCAACAGCAAGAAGACAGCTTACAAGAAAGAGGCCGTTCTGGCAGTTACTCTTCCTCGCAAGCCTAGTACTTTAAAGAGAGCTTTCCACTCCAAGGGAGAGACTGATTTATTATGATGTAATAGTCTTTTGTTTTCTTGTTTGCAGTTTTCCTCTACATATAAAAACTTGGAGAAGCAAAAATACAAACATGCACCCTTTTAAGTGTGCCTTCTTTTCATTTCTGACCCTGCAAGAACCAAAATGCTGGATTAGAATAACTCTGTTCAGAATGACAGCACATAGTGGTGTTTTCAACAGCTCCACTAAAGTAACATGTTTGTGTGTGTACATCAAACTTACTCTTGAGTAAATTGTTGTATAAATAATGGTAAGTGGGTGCATCTGCACATAACATGGCATCTTGTAATGAAGGGTAATGCAGAAGTAAACCCTCTCCTAAAAACAGAAGACAAAACTCTGTGCACTGAGGCAGGAATTTTTTTGACATTTCTTGCTTGGATTTCTTGCTGCTGTGCACTGATGCTTGATGCACGATGCACCAACTTCTGCTCCACTCAACAGGAAGACTGAATGCCTGCATCCCCTGTACGTCTGATAATGATGAGAAGGTTATTACTAAGTCATATGGTGTGACTGCAGAAAAGCAGGACAATGTCTTGCCCAAAGATCATTAAAAAGATGTCTTGGGGTTAACGACTATCCCTAAATAGTTTTTTCTCATCTTGCATACTCACTCTTGTAGCTAAGCACATTCTAGCTGAGATTTGTGGGGTCATGATCTACACAGTAACCAATATCTGGACAACAATATAGCAGAAGCAGAAATCTGAGGAATCCAACTCTCCCCCAACCCCCCAAGATCAAAGCAGTTTATTAGTACCTCCTTCTTAAGAATTTTATCTAGGATGGCCAACGTCTTGCCAAGAGAAAGCAAAGTCTTCTCCTCTTTCACAAGATCTGCATAAAAGCCACTGTAAAATGAATTATATGAAGAAAAACTAGGTTAGAGGCAATAAAAGCTTTTGAAGAGGATACTGATATCATACTTTGTAGTTAGTACTGACAGGGTACTTTTATAGGTGCTACACATTCATTCCCAAAAACCTAGCTTTCGCAGGAAGGTGACAACAGTGTTGCCTGAGAACCTTGAGCTCTCTAAACCTGTCTTCATTCTGCACTGGAAAGAAAACCAAAATGTCTGATGATATTCAGGAAATAGGGTCCTGTCAAAATTAGACTTTCTAAGACAAAAAGTAGAGCTTCTCAAATCAGACCAGTTTGGTAGTTTTTTCAGCTAAAAGCGAACACAGAGCTTTAAGGCACCTTCTTAGCAAAATCTCTTTCTAAATGAATACATTTGCACTAACTGTTCTATCTCCATTGAGATAGTTTTCTCTAAAAGTGTTCTGATTAGTTCTTTAAAGGACTTCAAAGCTACAAGTGATAACCAATACCAATGTCTTCCTTTTTCAATGGAAGTCTACTCAATTAAAGCCAGAGTTTTTAAGTCCAAAAAGTTGACCACAGCAGAGACAGAGGAAGATGACAGCCTGTACAGAGACCTCTCATCCTCATAATTACGTTGAAAATTCAACAGATAGGACCAACCTGACAAGAGCTTTTACTTCAGTTTTGTCCATCTCCTTCACCAAATGAACAGGTACAGGGAGTAAGTGTGCTGAAACTTCAGTGTCAGTTGTTGCTGCTTTGAAGGGAGGCACTGGAAATAGAATATTTTTCATGTGCAGTTCCAAAAACCTTTCTACTTTGACAGTTTCATTGTTAGTCATCTTGGATTCAGGTTCTGTGGAGGGATTTGGATTAGCCTTCTTAATTAGGTGCGATTTGGTGCTCAAATTTTGTAAAAATGATGTGTCTAGAGAAAAAAGAAAATGAGGGGGTTCACATGTATTAATTCTTGGTTATGTTTATTTACAAACCAGTACATCTGTAGTCATAATATACATATTTATTTCCATGCACTAGCTAAAATGTTTCCTGACACAGACGTTATTTTTCAGTGCTGCTGCACATGCTTCATGTAGCAACTATGTCCATATTTTTGACACAGAAAACAGCATCCTCAAAGTTACCACAGCACTACTTTTTGGCACGATGTTTGCCAGCTTCAGAAGTTCTTTTCAGACCTGCTGAGGATGCGACCCTGAATGAAGCCTCATACAGCTTCATCAGTCACTGGTAGTGTACCAGTGAATAACTGGTAGTTCAATTATTTTAATCCACTGGTATTAATCTTAATTATTTTGAATCTCTGTATGAATCCATTTACCGATCACCTTTGCTTGAAGAAAGAGAAGAGTAATTACCTTCATACGTCAACCATTTCCAGTAGGGTTTGTGTGCTGCTCTCACATTTTGAATAGATTCAATTGCACTACAATAGAAACAGGATTAACAGTATCAGCACTAATGAAAATACAGGAAACAGTTTATCTCAGTGGAAAAACAAAACAAAGCAAATCCAACTGAAAGTGAACAAACTCTGGTCTATTCCAAGAGTGGAGAACAGAAAAATGAAACAACAACAAAAAAAAAAAAAAAAGAGAATCAATGCCCAGACTGCTTGGAAAATTAGATGCCAGAGTCAAAAAAGGAAAGTGAAGAACACAGGCAGTATGTGCCTTTTAAGCAGATGTGTCCACACACATTGAGTGAAATCCCGACCTTGCTGAGGGAGAAAACACACCTGTCCTTGACTTCAGGAAAGACAGGATTTCACCTGTCCTTCTTTGCTCTGTCAGGGATTTTATCTACAGAATGTGAAGATGCAATTGGATTCACTCAAAAAGCAAGACTATCTGTTCAGGAAGATTCAGAGTGGGGCAGAAACCGAGTAAATCACATTCTTTGCATTCTTTGTGTTGAAATTATCACTGATATTTGCAGCACTATAGGTCCTATTACACTAGCTATCATACAAACACAATTCAGGTCATGTTAAATCCAGGCCACGTTCTGTGTACGTGGAGATTATTTGCAAGGTGTTCAGGAGCTGGACTCATAATGGTTGAATATGTAATCAACTCTCTGTTTTCTAGGATGATAACAAACTGAGATACTACAGTTGGTACAGGAAAAAAAAAAAAAAAGATGGAATAGAGGTACTATGGGATGTACTAGCATCAAAATAACCAACTTGGCTCCATCAGAGTTTACCAAACCCAACTCTGCCCGCAGCCTGTGTATATCTACACTGCTTCCCTAACTGATCTCAGCTCTTGAGTTTTAAGGAACAGAGACAACCAGTAGGTGCTGCCGCCAAAATGCATGAGGGGCATTACTGCTGAAAAAAGGCATGGAACAACTATTTATGTGGGAGAGAGACTGAAGGTGGAACACAGAGATGTAGAGATGGTACAGACAGCGGTAGAGAAAGACACTGTTTAGATGCAGGAGTGATTCAGGCCCAAGATACAGAGTACTTTACTAGGTCAGATACAGCACTGTGCAACCACAATCTTACTGTCTCCAAAAAGGAGTTAGACCCTAAGTTTAATTATCTCTACACAGTTGAGTGCTTTCACACCCCAGGCCTCGATACTCCAAATTCCAGAAACACAAGGAGTTATCAAGACTGGCTCTGCACAGCATCAGCTCTCACTGACGAGACAGAGGGTAGCTCCAGCAACTGCAGTGGCTCAGGAGTCTGAAGAACTAATCCTTGCAATTACATACTTTCCCCAAATACTGGCTGTTATTAAGTGGCATTGCCTTGATTACAGCAGGACTGTCTCAGCCTTGAGTGAGATGGATCTCCACAGAATAACAAGGCCCAAAGATAAATAGCATAAAATTATAAGCTGTTAAGAAGTTTTCACAACTTGAAATAATTTCAGAAACAAAAGCATACAAAACTGTACCTTGGATGACTATTTTGGAAAGCAAGTTACCCAAAGCAGAAAATAATATGTTATAAAGCATCATATTAAAACCCTGCTTCAGCAAAATGTTCAAAGCATGCATGTCTTTAGTCTCTTTGATAAATATGTGGGTCTTTCTAAAATTCTTCAGATGCTTACCTTAGGCAAGGTGCCATTTCTCCAGTTACTTGAGGTACAGGATCTCCAAGCAAAGTTTTTATAGTCATGCAGACTGATTCAGACAATGACTTTAGGTGGTATCCACCCTAGAAAAAAGTAGTTTGTGTCACCTAAGGAACAAGTACTTGTAAACATGTATCTGAATATCATAATGGAAAATAAATTAAATTTTTGAAATATATCTGAATTTACAGAAACGGAAGATGATACGCAAGTACATCTAAGCCAATGATTTTCAACATGAAAACAGTAAATTAGAGGCTATTTGCTGAACTTCACTGGCATCCCATGATTCAACTCATTTTATAATGGTTCAGTTCATTTCAGAAATCAATCATGACTTTGCCTTGAAAACCCTGGAAACATACGCCTTCTTCATTTCTGTCCATGATATGCCATCTTCAACAATTCTTGTGGAATATTCCTTAGAAGGCAAATACTATCACTGTCCTCTAAAATGTCTGTATAAGGGAGATCTCCCACAGCCTGACACTTTTAAGGTATGGTTGTCCTAACGGTTTGGCAGAATTTGGAGAACTGAAGATAGATTTAAAACTGCTAGACTGCAGAAGATAGACTACTTCCTGCATACCACCTGTAGAGCAGTCACATCATCTGTATTAGGAGGGGATGCTTATTCGCACTTCAGCTAGTACACAGAAATATCTCTAATAACCTGTGGGAGAGGAGGATGATGGAAGAAATGTCATGCAAAAGAGAAGTCAAGTAAATCAATTCATAAAGAGTTCACTCTTGGGAGACCTTGTTGGCAATAGTATTTCCACACACTTATTTACCTGAAAAGCCACCATTTTTCTAACATGCAGCAGAAATAGGGAATTGAAATCTAGACTTCAAAAGGAGGAAACATGTTTAATAGTTTGTTTGGTTGGGTTTTTTTAAAAAAAAGCACTTAAGAAAAGAGCTTGCGTAGAGGCATTTAATCAAAAAAAGACGGAATTTAGTAAACCCTCTATTGTTAATTAAGAATACATTTAAGTTAAAGTTTTTTTTTAAACTCTCCTGGAGTAAGACATACTTGTAAAAACAATGGTAATGCAGCTTATCCACTAAATACATTTTCATGAGTTTGGGACTGTCTAGAGCAGCAGACTAGACACTGTTTACAAGAACTGAACATATCTGTAGAGGATGTTTTTCTGAACAATAAGCATATGCTCCTCTGCTTCAAAATTTTAAGTTAAAAAAATTAGTTTCAGACAGACATTTCTTTTAATTCATAAGAGCATTGTCAAATCTTAGCCACTTTTGCTTTCCTGATTCTCAATAGATAAATAGAAAGAATAAATTATTTTTTTTTTTTAAGAAGTTTTGCTTCCTAGCTTCTACCTTGCCCTTTATGACTGTAATACGAAGACCCTTCCCCTGGGAGTACATTTCCAAAGTCTTTACCTCTAGGATGACACACAGCTTTCCTTTAGCTAACTGCATCAGGAAATGGGTAAGGTGGGCAAAAACTTCAGGAGTGGCATTCATCTGACCCTAAATCAAAGAAAAAATTATAAGAGACCCTGAATAAAACCCTGAATAAAAAACATTGGTAAGTCCTCCCCTACAATCTGAAATACATGAGTTCGAGTTGGAATACTGGAATGCTTGCCTCTCATTGTGTCTAACAAAATGCTGAACCAACTGCTTTAAAGGTAGGTGCAAAAATCAAAAAAGTAATTATGCCTATGGGATAATTTGTCTTCACACATCTTGTTGTAGTATTTAATGAGCTGGGGTCAGCTTAAGGACTGAAACATGTATTTTTAGCTTGGTCAAAGTGAATTTCATCTAGCAATCACAAGACATTTAAGAGGTAATAATATTTTGCAAATAGATTCATGACTTGCAAATAGATTCACAAAGGCCACAACAAGTTACTTACTTCAGGGTCTCCAATTCCAGAATCGTATCCAGAGGAGACAAGAACCAGTTCAGGATCAAACTGTTATAAAACAGAGAGAGTTGTAGCACATTCTTATGTCCTATTTTCAATTTTGTACTGGATTTCAACTGTACCAGGTTCAGCTGTGTTTTTCAGCTAGAATATGAACACAAAGACTCTCCTTGAATAAAAACTAAGATTACCCTTTTATAC
>NW_009648043.1:2832183-2838970 GCF_000708025.1 Charadrius vociferus
AAGCTAACATTCTATAAATATTAATCAGTTGATCAGGACATTATTCATACCAGCAGAAATAATGCGTTAACTGTGCTACTGGCAATTACTGCATTTCTAGAAGATATTTAATGGTACCTCCTTAAGAAGTACTTAGGAAGTAGTCTTTGGTTTTGCTATTCAAATGGCAGAGCAGTAAAAAATTACCTCAAAAGCCATTGGAAGCAACACATGGAAAAATGCAGCAAGATAATCTGAATTTCCCATCCCAACCTGCAAAATGTAAGAAATATAAGTCATATTTTCCTGTTGGAATAATAAGTTTTCTAAGGTTCTTCGAGACTTTAGGGGAAGATAGTATCAAAAGTTAAAGATAAGGGAATTTTATGAGGTCAAGTAAAACAAATTCCATTTAAGTAAACTGCATAAATATCCACCATTTTTCTCATCTCCTGAAACACCTTTTGGTCTGATGCCTAGGCAAGATATTCAATAAAAGAATATGTGCACGTTCCTCTCTCTCTTTTTTTTTTTTTAAAACATTATCTTATTCTCAGCCATATTTCTTAGCAGACATTCCACTGACAGGAAGGAGGTACACTGTGCTAAGACATCTGCCAAGCAAGTGAAGCAGTGCACTTCTCAGAAAAGCGTTATGTAAAGCACGAGATAGAAAGCTATTTGATTTACTTTGTTGTGCTGGAAACATTTACCTTATTCCAAGGCAAATTTATGTTAAAACCTTTTCCTTTCCCCAGACCCACAGCATCATAATCAGATTCTCTGAGTGATGGCCAGAATTCCTGATGCTCATAGCGATGCCAAGAAAAATACAAAACACTGAAAGATACAAGAAATAAATCTAAATTGATGAAAGGGTGCTGAAACTGACTTTATATCCTGAACCTGGTGGCTGTATTGACTGAAAGCATGAAAATAGAATCACCTTTTCCCCTTAATTCTCTTAACGGACTCAGACTGTGAAACTTGGTCCTGTGCCAAAATTAACCTAGGACAACTGCTAAAAATTTATTGTATGAATGCAATCCCTCCACATCAAAGACAAGGCATTTTCAGAAGAGCAGACTTGTTTCTAGAATCTAATTCCGTGGATTTTCAGAAAACAATACAAAGCTCATGTTTTATCCAATTATTACTTGAATACTTGAACTCAGAGATTCCTGAATAGAGAGAATAGAGATACTACCTGAGTACTGTCACAGAGGGATCTTACTACTGGCAAACCAAGGTAGTCGTATTGCTTGTTATTCTTTAGAGTAGAATAAATTTACATATTTCTTTTTGTTATAATTTTCCCTCTATTTGATAACGAGCAAAAATAACAGAGTGACTAAAATCACAAGGAGAATGTTTTGTAAGATTCTAGTTTAGGAAGTGAAGAAATCTTATTCTTTACAGAGGAAAGCAATATTTGACCAGCTAACATAAAAAATAAATAAAATATCCTTCAAACCTTGGATCGTCCTCAAATATATATTGAGTTCCTTGCCCGTGGTGTACATCCCAGTCAACAATTAGGATTCTGCATAGATCAGTAAAAGAAAACATTCAGCAGAAGAACCACAGCAAGTGCAGATGAATAATATTTTTCTGTCCCAAAAGTTACATGACACCCAGAAAGCTCATTCATCTAAAACAGTACAATGTCAAACAGTTATCCAAGTGCCACACTTGCATATGATAAGCTTCTCTCAGGTCAACCATGCACTTACCTCTGTAAACCGTATTTGAGTTTTGCATATTCTGCTGCAATAGCAACATTGTTGAACAAGCAAAACCCATTAGCTGCATTTCTCTGGCTGTGGTGACCTGGTGGTCTAAAACAAAGTTTTATATGGTTACTTACAATGAAGAAAATTTTAGGGAGAAGTAAAGACTTTATCACATATTTTCTTACCTTACTAATGCCATTCCATTGCACACTTTTCCTGACATCACAGCATCCACCAGCTGCAAAGTTGCTCCTACTGCTAGTCTGGCACAGCGGTAAGTGTTCTGAAAAAGAGAATCTCTTAGTCGTCATCAATAGCTCACCAGCTTGTTTTAAACTAGTCACGCATGACATGCTTTTGCCTTGACATAAGTCTGCCCTATTGAGTTTGCATGCAGGTAGTTAAAAGCAGAATTTTACAACACAAATTCCAACATTCTTTCTACGAGGTTTACCTGTGATTATCATATCCTTTATAAGGATGTTCTCTCTGGAGCAGTCAAGAAACATGAGATGGACATACTGAACCGACTAGTGGAATAACATGGCATCTTTGAAAAAAAGGAACGAACCCTTTCAGAAACAAAACATGAAAGACTTCACCTCCATTACCTGGCACAACATTTAGGAGCAACAGTTACCAAAATATGATTTGCAGGTCACTAATGGTCTACAGTGACATTAAGTGACAAAAATAGAGCTAAAATTTGAGTAGTGCTCTATACTAGCATGATGCAATTACAGAATAGATGACAGGACGCTTGACCAATTTAAATTACAGTATTATACTGAACTTGAAACAGATAACAATAATGTCATAAATATACATAAGCTTACTTAAATAGTAAAAAATGTCATGCTAGTTTTCCCCTACTTGGAAGAGTGCCACTAAGATGCAAAGCCACAAATACTTGTAATTCCCAATACAGGAAGCAGTTTAACTTACACACCGGATGAAAGAAAAAAGCATCATAATTTCCAGAGACTCTTTGTAGTTCCGCTTCATTCATTGTCTGTGTGCTTTTTGCCACTTCCAAGTGTTCCAAACTGCAGAGAGAGAGATGAATACAACACTTAACTAAGCAAATAAACCTACAAAGTTTTCTTTTAATGAAAAATGTAATTAAAAATAACAGAATATATGTTAAAAAAGGCTTTCTGTGAGACTTCACAAGTCCAGCAGGTGCTCTGGAACACTAATTGCAGGGTATAGTGGGAAAAAAAAAAAAGTAAGGAGCGCTGTGAAAGCAAAGGTTCTTGGATCTCTTAAGAACATGACATTCTTCTCCCTTTTCCAGTTGCAAGAGCAATTGCTTTCAAAAAAAGGCTTTGTTCACCATGCACAATCTATTTTGCAATCCACACTACATATAGATACCATCCCACCATGAACTAAATTAGGATTCTGGCAGTCAGAGTGTGAATTATAGCACTAAGAATGTGTGTCTAGTGCTCCCTTGTCTATGGAAAACAAGTATTTTAATTAATCTCTTATCAGGTGTGTACTAACTCCCTCTTTTCACTGGTTCAAGAGTGCAGTAAGTACTAAGGCACTAGAATCAATGTTGCCCCAATTCTCTGTCAGTGCTCTCCTACATATGCACAAGCAACATGCATAGTGAGCTGGAAATGGAAGCTGATAGCATCTACTGTCCCATCTGTGCCCTAATCCAGGACACAATGACCACATGCATTCCTGTAGGTGGACAACGCCAAAGCAACCAGAATTTCACAACAAAATGAGACACACTAGCGTTGCCTTGTGGAAATAACATTAATGCCTTCATTTTGAAGCCACTGTTTAAGAGGAATAAAACCACATGAACCCGAATGACTATATAATTACTATATTAACTTCACCACCAGCCTTGTAACTAACTGTGAACACAAACAAAACATTTTTATAGGAATTATGAATTTGTTTCAATTCAGAAGTGCTTTAGAAAGGAAAGAGCTCTATTATGTCTACCTTACCTACGGAAACCAAGACAAGATTTAGTAAAGTCATTTGTCCCCAGTCATCTAGCAGGAACAACTCAACTGGAAATAGTGATCAAATCTCTTTTGTACCCAATCAGCAATGTGTTTACTATGAAAATAAATTATATTGGTACACAGCACTAATTGCATTCTAACAAACAAGTACGTTCTTAGGAAGAATACTGTTCTGGAATCTGAAAATTTAAGCATGACTTGGGGATCAAGCTATGGTCCTAGTCACAGGTGTCAGGGCCTCGAGTGCATCCCTTCCCTCCTGGGGTTTGGCTGCTGGGTTCAGAACCAGCAGAGATAGTACAGCTGGTCACCTTGAAAGACAGTGCTAGAAGGAGCCTCAGTGGAGGCTCCCTCCAAACAGCTCTGCTAAGAAGTCTCAGCAGAGGCTCCTCCTCCTTCCCTTGGCACTTGCTTTTAAGATAAGGCTCTCACCTTTGGCATTGCAGATGTGTTGTGTAGTCATGTCTGCGTCCGGCCATGAACCTTACTAACCTGGACCTGTGAACTGACTGTTTAGCTTGACCTCAGACCTGACATGTCACTATGGCCTTACCAGGCAATCTAAACTCATGGCTGAATCTGGTTACCATCACTGCACCTGTGCTGCTTGTCTCACTCGGGTATTGTGGGATTGTGCCCTTGTCCATGAAGCCACTGCCTCTGGCTGCTTTGTCATCATGCTCTGCTCCCGACTCCCCTTGCCTTTCAGAGAAGACTGCCCTTGACGCTCCCTGATAAGGGCAAATGAGTGCACAAGCAACATGCAGAATCATCCGCAGTTGGTTGTAGAACCATTGCACTGAGGTGACAAATGCCAGAGCAGACTCCATTGCCATGACTTCAGAAAAGGCAGGCTGCTGTTCCTCTTAACTTCCCCTCCTCCAGAATTAGCTGCAAAGTTTTTCCCGTTTGATTCACTCTACCTCAAAGATGCCTGGGAGAAAGAGGAGGTTATTATCTTTCTAAAGAAGTACCCATTTTTCTACACTTTTTAAAGTCTTGTCCCATTTTTTTTTATTAGAATTTTACTTTTAATCATATGTATATATCAGCACTCATTGCTTAAGAACTCACAGAGTGAGAATGGGGATTTAGTGGAATAGCAGATTCATACTTCGGCACCTACACCATACTCAACATTACTTGCCTAACTAAGTGTGACACATTTTCCATTGAAATTACTGGAAGTCATTGAGTTTTGGCCCAGACCTTTCCAAACAGAGCAAAACATGACCTGGGGTATGACATCTGTTATTTCATTGAATTAATCTGAATGGCAATTAAAGTAAGTCTCAGACCTGTGAACCAACAGGATCTCCTCCTCGCTGCCTTCTCTGGCAGGCACATGGACACACCTTTCCACAAGATGGTAACATTTAAGCTGCTCATAGGAGGATGACAGTCTTTCTGGCACTTCAATATCACAAACAGGACTAAAAATAAGCAATAATCATATTACTATAATACCATACCAGCACAGCTAACAAATACACTTCATAATGACTAGCTTTTAACTTGGCATTGTAAGAAGATTCATTACCCTCACAGAGAAACATATGAGAGTAAAAAAAAAATATATCTTTGAATACTTTTTGCTTTGGAACTAAGCCAAAAATTGGTTCTAAAAATATGTAAGCAAAAAATTATATACAGTTCTTAAATAAAAAAACAATAGCATCATTTTTTGTTTCCTCTCACCATGAAAAGTAGCAATGCTTAACCACAGACACAGGAATGCTGAAATGAAAAGCTGTAGATTACAATAAAGGTGAACTGAGAAGTGGGTTTGGGAAAGAAAACAGTGGACTGTTACTTTGAGCACTGCAAAGGCACTGGTCTAGTTTATGTAAATTTAAGCAAGTGGCACATATCAATTTCTCACTGCATTTAATTGACAGGTTTCAGCCAAGTGAGTATATCTCCATATTTTCCAAGATCTTGATAAACAATTTAATTAGCTTAAAATACTTTATTTAGGGGACTACTCAGATATTTAAGGCTAACACTTCTTATTAAGGCCTACCAGGCTAGAGGCCTACAGCTTTTCAAACCCAGCATCAGATCATCATTACAGCATCTGGATACAAACTGGGAATAAAATGCACATTTTTTTTTCCAAAAGGAGACTTTCTATTTACTAGGAAAATGTCAGGGTATCTATAACTAGGTATTTCCTAGTACACTTACAAAAAACACATTTAGTTGGTACTTCTCTCAGAAGTTCTAATAAGAATCTATTAATAAAAAGGATGGCAGTGACTTACTCACTCCAAAGTAGTTTATGAGTCGTCATCTCCTCATCATAAATTAGCGCTGTTCCTGAAGCCATTGCTACAGACAGAAGAAAAACTCCAAGACACACATTTCCAGCAAAAATTAAGTATATATTAAAACAAAATATTGTATTAGCGAGTGACAATGTATGTACACAGTGTATCTGCCTGCATAGCAATTTTGCACTTTAGACTTTGTACCTACAGAACAAAATCAAAGAAAATCGTTTAGGAGGAGCCCCGACGAGAGCCAGGAGCCAGGCAGCAGCACAAAGCTCATGCCACAGACCTTGAAACTGGATGCATGCAGGCAGAATTCACGATTATCTGAATTTTCCAAACTTCGGCACAGGTATTTCTGGTGCAGGTGAAGGGGTTACGCCATCTCCCCGAGCCCCTCTAGCCCACCCGGAGGGCCTCACCATGGCTGTCGAGGATCTGAGCACAGGCCGCCTCCTTCTCCTCCCGCCATCGTACGCAGGTACCTACCTACCACGGCTGGTGTGAAGGCAGACAGCGACTTGTGAAAAGCTATAAAGCCACGAAGTATAAAAAACAGGATGACACGCCCCACGGGGAGCACAGCTACAGGGATCTGGTGCGCTTAAAACTTTATCGGTCTTTCAAAAACTCAAAAGAGGCAGTGAAGAGAAACAAAGAAGTCGATGGGGAGAAAGCGAGATCGAGCCTAGCTGGCCGTCAGGCCGCCTCACTGGAGCCCCGGTGCCGCCGGAGGACGCGTTAAGGTGGGCCGCGGGCCCGCTCGGCTCCTCCCCTCCCGCCCGCCGGGGCGGCCCGGCAGCCCCAG